>NC_069500.1:679963991-680041491 GCF_027579735.1 Bombina bombina | reverse complement strand
TTGTTTGTTTTCAAAAATCAGCATTATATCTTAGTAATGGATTACTTCTCTAATTACCCAGAGATAGCATTATTGGAAGATGAGTCAGCATGTACAGTGATCAAAAAAGTAAAAGCAATTTTGGCGAGACATGGCATTCCAAGAGTAATAATATCAGACAATGGTCCTCAATTCAATTGTAGAGAGTTTAGGGTTTTTGCCAGTACCTATGAATTTGAACATCGAACATCCAGCCCGGGATATCCACAAGCAAATGGATTAGCAGAAGCTGGAGTAAAAATAGTGAAAAACATACTTCGTAAAGCAACAGATGCAGATGAGGATCCATGTCTGGCTCTTCTTAGCTATAGAGCTACTCCTTTAAAATGTGGGAAGTCACCGGCAGAATTATTGTTTGGCAGACAGCTGGTCACACGAGTACCAGTTGTGAAACCTTGGAAAAGGTTCCCACAAAAACATGTAATAGAAACCAAACTGAAACTCAGAGAAAAAAGGAATGAATACTATGACCGAGCTGCAAAGCCTTTGGAGAATCTTCAGGTACAAACTCCTGTGCGAGTAAAAGGTTCAAACAGCTGGAATACTGAAGGGACAGTTATCCAGCAATATTCTCCAAGATCGTATGTAGTTCAAACCAATGATGGGCAATGTTTACGTAGGAATCGTAGACATTTGATGGCTATTCCATCAGTTCACAACAATTCGGCAGTGAAGGAAACCTGTGAGGATACATTGAACACTCCATTGCAGTTGGAGAATGAAGATGCCAGAGAAACTTTGCAAAGCTCGACTGACTTGCCTGCCAGTGATGCAATGCAAACAAGGTCAGGTCGATATATCAAAAAACCTAATCGTCTAATTGAACAATGTTAAAAGGGACTGAAGTTTTTTCACATAGACTACAGTTAAAAAAAAATGTACTTTAAGTTTTATGTTGTTTAAAAAGAAAAGAAAAAGGGAAATGTGTGATATTGATATTATCAGTTGGTATGAACCATATCAACCTGTTGTTATGTGCACAGTGGTAGAGTCAGGAAGTGCCTCTTGCATAGTGTGTGTGTGTATAGCATTCTTAATAAAGTTTACAGTTATGAAGACCTGTGCTTGATCTCCTTATATAAACTAAGATAAAACACCAGGTTTATTTGGAAGAAACCTTGCTGCTTTTTATCTTAGTTGAGAGCTTGTGAGTGAGTGCTGGACTTTTTCTGTGTGTTTATATTAAAAAATATTATTTTTTGTAATTTTCCTTGTTTGGGCCTTGCACCCAGGCCTGACTGGGGTTAACTGCCTGTGACTCTGGTAACAATGCAGCTTCCTGAGAGTGCTGGTTTGCACCCAGGGCTGTGCATGTTGCAGGGTCATAGGATGTGTACCCGGTCCAGCCTGAGAGTGCTGACCCCACCCATGTTTTGTATATGTTTGGGAAATTACATAAGCCTGTGCACCCTCCATTTTTTCACAGTTGTTTGATTGTGAGCCTGCATTGTGTGGTTGTTTAGGGACCCAGGTTTATTTGGAAGAAACCTTGACGAGGTACCTGGGCTTTTCCCATTTGGCCAGATGCGGTAACTAATTCTTCCATTGCTGCTTTTTATCTTAGTTGAGAGCTTGTGAGTGAGTGCTGGACTTTTTCTGTGTGTTTATATTAAAAAATATTATTTTTTGTAATTTTCCTTGTTTGGGCCTTGCACCCAGGCCTGACTGGAGTTAACTGCCTGTGACTCTGGTAACAGTGCAGCTTCCTGAGAGTGCTGGTTTGCACCCAGGGCTGTGCATGTTGCAGGGTCATAGGATGTGTACCCGGTCCAGCCTGAGAGTGCTGACCCCACCCATGTTTTGTATATATATATATATATATATATATATACTTCCTACTGATAATATCTTAAGAGATGAACTTAATAGTCATTTTGCAAACAGGATCTTGTTTTTATTGTCTCCTGTTTGAAAAACAAAGTGGTGATTCAAGTTGGGTGAGTTATGGTGTCGCCGATTTATCACATTTATACTCCCCATTAGAGTTTAATTTGCTATGAAGGATTGATATTCGCCAACAACTTGTCAGTGCATATTGTTTGAATGTTAAAAAACACAATGATCATGTAACCACAAATCGTTATGTTCTTTCCAAAATTATGAATTGTATTCTATTTTCCGGCACATTTGAGCTTTCACTTCGAGGACATGATGAACGCGATGATTCATTAAATATTGGGAGACTTAAAAGGATTGTAATTTAATACTTAGTATGATACTAATAATCAGCTATACTATTAACTATTTGAATTCAATTGATTAATCATTTCATATTCTGATATTACATTGCATTTAATTAGAATTCTGTAGTGATTAATTTATTGTAACAATATTTATATTTCCTTATTATCCCACTTTAATGTAAATATATTCCATATTTGAAGTCATTCCTTAATAAAGTATAGGAGTATATAAAACTATATGAAAATTAGGTACAAGTCATTTCATATGAAATTTTGTCTTCTATATGCTTGCATCTGAGCTAGAAAACCTTTCCAGACGTATATGTGGATTCAGACCTTCAAAAGTATTGTTAGTCCCATCATTTGTATATCATACAAGGGATAATTACTTACTTTCCTGAAGATTCTGAGCATATCTGAACTAAAGTACAGAATTGTTTCTCTGTCACCCCAGAGAGGTAACATGGTTATCTTGTTTGTAGAGATCTAATCTCATTAAGCGATGAAGTAAAGAATCTTTTGAAGCTTAAACTTTAACAAATGTTCCCTTTGTATATTTTTTAGATATCGTGCCTGTGAGCTGTATTGGAGCATAGTATGTATATATAATTGATGTTACATTTCATAAAAATATATTTCATATCTGAGTACATTACTTTATTACAGTTTGAGTGCATGAAATCATATAGAGTTGTATGCAAAGGTTTAGGCACCGTTGACAATTTCCATGATTTTCAGTTATAAATAATTGGCTGTTTGGATCAGTAATTTCATTTTGATCTATCAAATAAATGAAGGACACAGTAACAATTCAGTAGTGAATTGAGGTTTATTGGATTAACAGAAAATGTGCAATATGCATCAAAACAAAATTAGACAGGTGCATACATTTGGGCACAATTGTTATTTTGTTGATTTGAATAATTGTAACTACCTAGCACTGATTAATTGGAAGACAAAATTGGTTAGGTGAGCCCATTAAGCCTTAAACTTCATAGACAGGTGTATCTAATCGTGAGAAAAGGTTTTAAGTTGGCCAATTGCAAGTTTTTCTCTATGACTCTCCTCCGAAGAGTGGCAACATGGGGGCCTCAAAACAACTCTCAAATGACCTGAAAACAAAGATTGTGCAACATCATGGTTTAGAGGAAGGCTACAAAAAGCTATTGCATATATTTAAGATGTCAGTGTCCACTGTGAGGAACATAGTGAGCATGGTGAGGATATGGAAGACCACAAGCACAGTTCTTGTTAAGGCCAGAAGTGGCAGGCCAAGTAAAATATTGGAGAGGCAAAGGATGGTGAGAACGGTCAAAAACAGCCTACAGACCACCTCCAAAGACCTACAACCTCATCTTGCTGCAGATGGTATCACTATGCAGCGTTAAACAATTCAGCGCACTTTGCACAAGGAGAAGCTGTATGGGAGAATGATGTGGAACAAGCCTTTTATGCACACATATCACAAACAGAGTTGCTTGAGGTATGCAAACGCACATTTGGACAAGCCAGCTTCCTTTTTGAAGAAGGTGCTGTGGACTCATGAAACAAAGATTGAGTTATTTGGTCATAGCAAGGGGTGTTATGCATGGTGGCAAAAGAACACAGCATTCAAAGACAAACACTTGCTACCCACATAGTAAAATTTGGTGGATGTTCCATCATGCAGTGTGGGGCTGTGTGGCCAGTGCCGGTACTGGGAATCTTGTTGAGGGTCTCATGGATTCCACTCAATATCAGCAGATACTTGAGAATAATGTTGAGGAATCAGTCACAAACTTTAGTTGAAGTTACCCCAGGGGCTGGATATTTCAACAAGACGATGTCCAAAAACACTGCTGGTTCAAATGGGGGGGACCATTTGAGGGGTGTGGCCTTCTCAAAGGGGTGTGGCCTTTAAAAAGGGGTGTGGCTTTTAAAAGGGGCGTGTTTTTCAAAGGGCGTGGCTTTCTCATAGGGGTGGGTCTTGTGCACCACCATCCTAAAAATTCACCAGCCGCCACTGCCTGTCAGCATCATTGCTACAAAGGGACGTTTTTAAATGTGAAGATCTACCACAATTCTGTGAAGCACTTCAACTTAACATTCCAGCCCCCAAATCCTCCAATGGAAGGGAGAAGGGTACCCAACCTAGGGACCGCACTCACCCGAGGGACATGGCAAAGGCGGTGACAGATAGTCCATCGCTAAGAGATGACACTGTGCAAAATAATGAAGATCTTGAGCATAGAAAGGATTGCTAATACATTGTTTGAACACTAAGGGACTCTGGATGCACAATGTCGATTACAGGCCGTATGTTTATAATGTTGAATTTTTTCTTTACAGGTTAGGTTTGGCGACAGGGATACTGCCTCCATTGTATTGTATTGCAATCTTTAGTTTTGTAAAACCTTCATTGTTGTGTATTGCTTTTGCTCTTACTGTTCATTTAAACACACAGATTGCCTTTAGCGATCATAGCACCACATTACAAATTGTGTAAAAAGCTCTTACCCTCAGGGGGCACCCAGAACAACTGTAGTCAACTAATAACAGCATAAACTCTCTATACTGTATTGAGCCTCCAACACCCAATAGTATCCACACCCCAGAACACTAGTGAGGCAACACATCACACAACACCCAGTTGCCCATTTTGATTATAGACTAGAAAGGAGGAAGAGACAAAAAAACTAGACCCTATTGACAAAATACTAGGTAGACATTAGATTCTCCTATATAAGGAACTAACACCATAGCCCCTGACACCATGCCCCCACGACTACTGAAGTTCATAACCATTAACGCAAAAGGACTAAACAGCCCAGAAAAACAATCAATTGCTTTTAACCAACTTTACAGAGAGTCAGGGGACATAATATATATACAGGAAATCCACTTCAAAAAAGGCAGGGAACCTAAATATAGGAGTAACAAATATGGGAATATGTTCCTGGCCTCAGGAACCATGAAAAAAAGAGGAGTGGGTATATTTGTCCCCACGAACGTCATCAAAGACCCAAATGGCTCTTACCTAGTGGTCACTGGTTTACTATACAACTCTTAAATTACACTGGTAAACGTCCCAAACCAGGGTCAGCAGGTGGTGTTTAGACAGGTGGCCCAACATGTGTTAACACTCCAAATCATAATACTGCTAGGGGGAGATTTGAACTTGCCTTTGGACCCATCCCAAGACACGTCTCTGGGTAGAACATGTACCCCACAGAAAGTCATTAGGGAAGTTAATTCCCAGATGCACCAACTTAAGCTCCACGACATATGGAGGACAAAACACCCACACTTGAGAGACTATACATTTTATTCTCACCCCCATCAAGTGTATACTAGGATAGACTACTTGATAACAGATCAGATAGGGCTTGCATTGATACAACATACTGCCGACTACCTGGTCAAACCACGCACCTGTTGCATGTAAAATCAATTGGCCAAGTACTCCCGTTAAACCATTCATTTGGAGACTGGACGAGCACATGATAGACAACCCACTGACCAAATTAGAGATTGACGCCACACTAGGCCTCTACTTCCAGGAAAATACAGTAGGAACAACACCGGCACACATAATATGGGAAGCGTATAAATGTGTACTAAGGGGGGAATTCATCAGGCAAAAAGCCAAAGAAGCTAAGAATAATAGACAATTCATCAATTCGACCACCTCTCAGATCAGGTATTGGGAATCAGAACTAGAAAAAAAACCTACCTCTACGGATATTATAGGAAAACTAACTCATGCAAGGAGGGAACTTCACAACCACCTAATTAAGGAATATCTGAGAGAAGTGGTAATTCTAAAACAGAGGTACTTTGACACAAACGACAAAATTGGAACCTCCCTGGCTAGGACCCTTAAAGAAAGCAGTTAGACACCCACATACATTCGTTGACAGACGAGGAGGGACAGACACACAGAGACAGTCTAGGAGTAAGGCAACAGCCGAAACCGGTCAGCCTTTTTTCATCTGTTTGACTATCATATATTTGTATGTTCTTACCCAGGGTTTATGATAACCTTTGTATTCAATAAAGTTTAATGTTTTATCCTTATACCTGGTGCTCCTGTTATACATTTTTCTGAAACACAGAGACAGTACTCACATAGCCGAAACACTCAGACGATACTATGAGAAGTTATACAACATACAGAGTGACCATACACAGGTAAATACTGACAGCTTCCTAGATGAAGTGCAGCTGAGCTCCCTAACACAAGAAGACTTGAAACAGTTAGACGCGCAAATAACAACAGAGGAGGTCAAGCTGGCCATAAAACAAATACCTAATGGAAAGAGCCCAGGCCCTGAAGGCCTGACCGCCAAGTACTACAAAACCTACCTACATCATATGTTAGCCCTCTTGACTGCCCTATACAAGTCCCTATTAAAAGAAAAGGGTTTCTCAGACTGGATGCTGGAGGCACATATATATCAGTGATACCTAAACAAGGGAAGGACCCAGAGCAACCTGGAAATTATAGACCTATATCCCTACTAAACCTAGATATTAAGATATTTGCAAAAATCCTAGCCACAAGGGTAAACAGGATTCTACCCATGCTGATACACCCAGATCAAGTGGGGTTTGTGCCGGGTCGAGAGGCCCAGGACAACACCCTATGGTCATTCCAAGTGATCTCCTACGCCCAAACGCGTAAGATACCAATGATACTCGTCTCCACAGACGCCAAGAAGGTGTTTGATAGAGTACACTGGAGTTTTCTCAGATCAGTATTAGCTAATCTGAAAGTGACACTTTCATAAACTTAATCTTCACCCTCTATCAGAAACCCACCGCAAAGGTTAAAGTGAATGGACTCTTAGCAGACAGTTTCGACATAAGAAATGGCACAAGACAGGGCTGCCCACTCTCCCGTATCCTATTTGCACTAGTTATAGAGGCCCTTGCATAAAAAATAAGGAATGACACCCAAACAACACGTATCACCACCACGACAGGAAACTACAAACTGGCCCTTCACGCTGACGATATTCTGCTCACACTGACGAACGTAGACACATCATTGCCGTAAGCTTTTTGAATATTTAAGAAAAGTATCGAATTTCAAACTGAACTTATCTAAATCGGAGATACTTAACATTAACATCACATATGACGATACACAACTGGACCATATACTTCAAGACTACCCCTTAAAAGACAAGAAACAAAAATGAAATATTTGGGTATTTACTTATCCCCCTGACCACCAGGAAGTGTTCCAGACAAACTATAAAAGACTGGAGACTGACATAATAGCAGACCTGTCAAACTGGAAAAGCAAACAGATATCGTGGCTAGGTAGGGTTAATGTAATCAAGATGAATATACTACCCAGACTACTCTACCTATTACAGACCACTCCTATCCCCACGTCTACGAAGTTCCTGAACAAATTACAAGACACCATAAACAGTACATATGGGGGGGATTTAACAAAAAAAAATCTGTACCTTCCCAGAGACAGAGGAGGCCTCGGTATACCAAACCTCCTAATATATAAGCAAGCTGTTACACTGCACAGGCTATTAGACTGGAGTCACAATGACCAAAATAAATTATGGGTACAATTGGATAGATCTATTCTGAATACAGGGAACGTAGGAGGCACTGTTTGGTTGCCAAAGACAGACAGATCCCCAGAAACCTCCAACTACCCGCTAATACGAGATCTCTATGAACAATGGGACAGACATATCAATACCTCAACCAACATATCATCACAGCCATCCCCCTTGACACCTCTGTATCAGAACCCAGCACTCCCATGGAATTACAAAGAGACACACCCTAATCATAACATGCCCTTCAAGGAGAGAACATTCTCAAGCATAACAGAAGGGAACAAACTGAAAACCCTTGAGACACTTACAGAACAGACCACTCACACCAACATGAACTAGCTGGCTCACACTCAGATGAGCCATTTCATAAAGACCCACAAACATAACCATAATCTTACTCGACAGTTGACCCCATTTGAACCTTTATGCATACTAGAGGCACCAGTGACTCACGAGATCTCCCTCCTATATCGTCTTCTCCTGTTATAAAACTCTCAAACACTACCTTCCTATACTAAGGCATGGAAGAGAGAACTACACGCTGACATTGAGACTCAGGACTGGTTGACGGCTTTCTTGACCACAAAACAAGCTTCTGTATCCACCAGGGTGCAGGAGTCTAGTTACAGATACCTATCCAGATGGTACCTGACACACCAGACTAAAACACATCTATAAAACAACATCAGGGAAGTGTTGGAGAGAATGTGGAGGGGAGGATATGCTTATACACATATGGTGGGAATGCCCTGGACTTGACAGGTACTGGACAGAAATCATGAACTACATCAGACTCGCCACGGGGAAGCCTCCAGCTCCCTAAACTTGAGAACAAGGCGAGTGAAGCTTTGAGATTGGTAATGTTAAATGGAGCAAAAATGCTCATTCCAAAATACTGGAAATACAAGACAATCCCGACAATAGAGGAATGGAGAAGGCAGGTGGATACTTTAATCCACTTTGAAAGATTCCACCACATGCAGAATGACACTCTTGAAACACATGAGCATATGCTGATGAAATGGAAAGAATGCACCTAATAGACAGAGAGGGAGTGTGGGGAAACACTCCCATTGAGTCACAGTAGGGGACCACTGGCACTTAAAACACAGGGGGGAGTATGGGAGGAAATGCACAATTTTATAAAGCTTCTGACTGAGGAAAGCTAGTGGTGAGAGGCAACATTTGAATACTGTATCACAGGTTGAGCACCAATGTACTTGTAAATGTTGTTTTGCTGCTATGTTATGCCTTTCTTTTTTGTTCTCTCTTTTATGCCCCCGTACACTTGGACTTTTATATCCTGCTACACACCGACTGTAGGTTTTGTAAGAAGGACAGTAGCTAATAGGACGAGGCACTTAATGTTTAGAAATGATAAGACTTCAAAGACTCGGCACTTGCTTTGTTGATATTAAAGGAAGGTGTGTTGCTTAAATCTCGTGTGCTGGCTTTTTTGGCGTGGGACTACAGGGATCATCACCAGGTCCTGTCTTTATGCTTATACTTCTATATATATATATATATATATATATATATATATATACATACATACATACATACATACATACATACATACATACACATTCTGGAGCCCTTCCAAGACAAATACCTTGAAACATGAAAATTAATATTTATTCAATTTTAATATTTTTTTACTTATTTGACTTCAGTGTACCATCTGTTCTTTTATGATTACAACAAAGTGTTTGGGGAATTACAAATGTTAATTATAAAATTCATTCAAATCATATGAAATTATTAATTGCACACATTTTATTACTATATATTGTTATGTTATATTATGTTTGAATGTATATAATTTATTGTACTTTTTCCATATTTGTATTTCAAACATCTGTAGCGTATCTGTTATCTATCTATTTCTGCTGTTTTCTAGTTGTTTTATATTGTTTGAGAGAGATTGTATCTTTAGGTTAAATCTTACGTACTGGTGTCATCCTTACCTTATTTGGTTTGATACATTGGTGGCACATTCTTTTGTTACTCGTATTTACTATTTTAATATATTTGCATTCTGGTTTTGATCATACTATGGGCTAGATCTGTGTATATATTCTTTATGTTGCTTAGTAACCTGTTCCTTTGGTTGACTGTTGATTTCTTCTTCAACTCTAAGCTAATAAGCTAATATTTTCTTTTTTGGTGCTTCCATTATTTATTTATTTTTAAATAAAATCTAAAATAAGTGTCATAATATAGTTATTAACTATAACTTTATCTCTTTATAGCTTTAAATGGTTTAAAAAGGTGATTTACTATTCAGTGGCATATTATTTACAGTCTGTCTCCATCTAGTGGCAATAAAACATTCCTACAATAAAATGTAATAGTGCAAAAATCAATGCTTGAAAACACAAATCAGAAAACAAAAAAACATGGGGTTGATTCCAGCCTTTCTGATATCGTCTCCATATAACTCGGTTTCAGCCAATACGGGAAGAGTGTTTTTTCGCTGAACACAATCGGAAATGTGCACAGCGTAAACAGTTTTCCACTAGAAAAGTTCCTGAAAACATTTTGGTTGTTAAAGTACTTGTTATCAGGAATGACATTGGAAATCCAACTAAAACTGACATATATACTTCTTAAGGTTACATTAGAGTTGCTTAGAATTAACCCCTTTGTACTGTTTTTAAAGGAAGTCATCATTTACATAAGTGAGATTAACCTTTTGTAATCCAAATCCATCCTGATCACTGGTAAACAATATGAATGCTATTTGTATATAATTATGATGTGTAGCATGTGCATGTTTGCTCAATTGTTATATTGACACTTGTTTTTAAAAGTTTTTTTTCTTCATTATTTCAAATTATTGATTGAGATAGCAACATTTTCTGGTATAGTGAGAATTACATCAGAAATCAAGAAGAAGACTATAGCTATTTATTAGAAAGAAGTGGCCACAGTTTATCTCATCTTCTAAAACTGGATTCTAACAGTTCTCACAAAGTAAATCATGAAATCGCAAAGTGACAATGTTTCCGCCATTGCAATAATGTAGCCGCAAAAATGTCACTAAAGCTGGAAAGATGCACCATGGTAAACATGTTTTGTCTTTTCACCAATTTCTGTTACCGTAAGTAAACTGCTATACCAATTTTTTAACAACTCAATTGTTCAGCCTTCTAATTTGAAAAAGAATTAAAGAAATCTTGGTCACCAACAAACAAGACAGAAGGGCAAATAGTGAAATGCCGGCCACAAAGACGCAATCCTGTTTCAAATTTCATTTATGAAGATGATTTACTAAAACTGGCAATCACGACAATGGGAGTGTGAATTAGAAACAAACATTTACATAACGTAATTGTTTTGTGCCATTTGTTGTGTGTCATGATATTCTTTTTCTAGCTTTTTCTGCAAGACCCATTAGCTGTACAAGATACCACGTATTTAATACGTATACATATGTAAATAGGTGTCCTGCCCACTGCAGACAGAATATAGGATAGTAAAGAATAGAGCTTTAATTACTCTAAACCATGTATGCAACTACACCTCTAAAATGTCATGCATATGTGTAATATAATAGCATTATTCTAAAATTTCTTGGAATACTTGCAAATATCTCAAAAAGGCTATTGGCCGAAACGCGTCAGCTGACCCTCTGACGCTACCTCAGTGGAAACACAATGTGTGTTTGATTATAAGCACACGGATCGTTTGTTTGTTTACTTTGCTGCTGCAAGGAAAAAAGTTTTAATGAATTTGTATAAATAAAGCACTTTGGATTTTAAACAGAGCTCCCCGGGTACTCTCTTCTTTATTGGAACACCTCGAAAATGTCATGCATATGTGTAATATAATAGCATTATTCTAAAATTTCTTGGAATACTTGCAAATATCTCAAAAAGGCCAGTTCGGGACTATACCAAGTGCATTTAGGTGTTGAATTTAATAAGTGTAAAATGGTTTGAAAAAACTGTTGAATAGTATTGAGAAAGTGTATTGTAATCTCACCAGGGGAGAAACTACAGGGGGTGCAGAGGTCGCAATTGCGACTGAGCCCCCAAGGGTGGGGGCCCAGCTTAAAAATATATATATATTTTAATAAAAAACATTGACCTGCTACTGCCTGCACTTATATCATGTGAGTATGACATGATGCTTCACTAGTGTCTCTGACTACAGGGATTAGTCTTTATGTTTTACCCATTGATGTTTATGTGTGTATGTGTATGTATGTGACTGTGTGTATTTATGCATGTATGTGTGTATGTATGTATGTATGTAACTGTGTGTATTTATGCATGTATGTGTGTGTGTGTGTGTGTATGTTTGTGGAACCAGAAAATTACAGACCTTGTTACTACAGCATGGGGGAGGGGGTAAACAGTACCACTATATACAGTACAGGGGGGCTGGACTATGTCACAGACTACTGTGGTCACTTTATAAAGTACGGGGGCGGATAGGGTCAGGCCAACCATCTCACCGGCAGATTACAGACGATGTCGCTGACTCACTATATACAGTACGGGTGGGTTAAACAGTGTCACTATATACAGTAATAGGGGGTCAGACCATCTTACAGACTGTGGGCACAGGGTACCTCCTTTTGCAGACGTAATCTGATTCACATTTTTTTTTCTCTGTTAAATGTAAAAAAAAATGTATCAAATTCACTTTTTTTGGGGGGGGGCCCTTCTTAGATTCTTGCACCTGGGCCCTGTGGTTTCTAGGTACGCCTCTGAATCTCACAGGACATGTTCTCTCTATGTTAAAGAAAAAATTAATTCTCATCTCAGAGAAACGTGAAAACCCATGTTTATGATCGTATTGAAACAAAAAGTGCCTTTAGAAACCTCCATCTTTACTAAAAAATCTAATTAATGGCTGCAAAAAATTATGTAAACAAGGAACATAAGGAAAAATCTGCCTCTCAGTGAGGGTGAGAGAGAGTGCCAATCCATTTTAAAGGGTATTCCTGCACCAGCTTTAAATATAATTAACTCCTTATTTGCTGCTTGCCTGAGTACACTGTCACCTTTCAATTTCTGCCCCTGCATGTAATCTGTATTCTTCATGTGTATATATTTGTGTCTTTTTGATTTGTCTGTAGTTGACATTTTGATTAGATATTATTTATAATTGGTTTTTTTCCTGGAGAATTTTACAGTGAACTTGTGATGTGATTTTTATTATTTATAGAGTGTTATTATTATTAGTATTATTATTATTAGTAGTATTAATAATAATGATAACACTCAAGTGCCTACTAATATAGTTTAGTCATTCACTTTATCCTGCGGCAGAAAACCTGTTATCCTAATCCCTAGGCTTAAAGTAATAAAGACATACTACAATGTCATTCATCTCTTTTAACACAACAAATCATATTCCTGCCACTTTAAATATTCTGCTCTTTAATGTTTTTTTCTATTCAGAACACTTTATTTTGTAATTATTTTGCACCTTATAAACATTTTGGTCACCAATAATAAAATAATAAAAAAGTGTTCTGAATATAAAAAAACATTAAAGAGCACAATATTTAAAGTGGCAGGGATATGATTTTATTTTTTTAATGGGATTAAATTAAGCTCAACTAGAGTTTTTTTGTAAGTATATTAAATTTATATAGGTTGAACTCGATGGACTTCTGTCTTTTTGTAACCTCATCTACTACAGCACCAACAGAACTGGCCTGCGGAGTTCCACAAGGATCCAGTCTCCCATGCTATTCAGGATTTACTTACTACCACAGAGGGACATCATTAACCAACATGGCCTAAGGTATCATTGTTACGCTGATATCACACAACTCTACTTCTCTTTTGCTCCAGATACTACAGACCCAGCATGCTGCATAAACAGTTGCTTAACAGACCTCATAGAATGGCTGAATGCTAGCTGTCTCAAAGTGAACCCGGACAAAACAGAGTTACTCTTGGTGAGGGGACCCCGGGCATCAAAAATATCCCACGATCACCCAACTGGCCTGGAGCTTGGAGGCTCTGAACTCATTAGTTCAGCAAAGGTACGAAACCTCGAAGTGCTGATGACGCTGGACTATCTTTTAAACAGCAGATTTCCTCCGTAATAAAATCTGCTAACATTAATCCATGCATTTGTATCCTCTAGGCTAGATTACTGCAATGCACTTTACTTGAGCCTCCAAAAAAAAGAACTCCATCGCCTTCAGATGGTACAAAACGCAGCAGCCAGACTACTGACCAATCAAACTCGCTCCTGCCACATAACACCTTTTCTCCACTCCCTGCATTGGCTTCCAATTAAATGCAAACATATTTTAAAATTGGCCTGCTGACCTTCAAAGCCTTAAACAACCAAGGTGCACAGTACCTGAAAGAGCTCCTGACACCCTACATCCCATCCCGCTCACTTAGGTCAGCCAACACATTTCTCCTCTCAGTGCCAAGAATAAAGGACAAACTCAAGCTCCAGAGCATTCGGCCATGCTGCCCCTATTTTCTGGAACTCTTTACCGTGCGCAATCAGAGAGGCATCGTCCTAACAGACTCGTCATATTCAGCATTGTACCAGTAGCTCACAAGAGCTGCTGGTGCAACGCCCCCCCTGCAGACTCGCGTCCAATAGGCCGCCAGCAGGGGGGTGTCAATCAACCCGATCGAGTTGATTTCCGGTGATGTCTGTCCACCTGCTCTGAGCAGGCGGACAGGTTATGGAGCAGCGGTCTTTGTGATCGCTGCTTCCTAACTGCTATTTCTGGCGAGCCTGCATATGCCCCATTATATTGAAAGCTTATTACCATGTGCTGGGGCACGCAACAGTCAACTTGTAAAATCAAAGTTAATTTGGCCAACCTGTTAATTAGAGTTTCCCAATTTATAGAAAGTATGGGGTGTGCTAATTTGCATGCATACAACAAGGTTTAATTAAATATTTTAACCTGTGACTTGAAATATCAAATAGAACGATACTGATTGTGAGATTCTGAGTTCAAAGCAACATGTCACATGCTCAAGTTGTAGTCTCAAGCTATATCGCTCAAGTTACAATCTGGCCCCAAATGTTAGCAAGATAAGAACTGGGATATATGTGTAGTGTTAGTATAAAATGTGGGTTAATTGAGGGGTACACATTGTAGACCCCAGACAAGTCTGATGCAAGAGGTGGTGAGGCGTCCCTGACACATGACACTCAGAATAAGCATTTTTTGAGGATCATCTCATCTAAAAAAGAAGAACCTGATATGATGTGTATATTTGAAAATGACTTTCAAACACAGATTTAATATGTAAAGCAATCACAAAGCCCCTACTGGTGCTTTCTTTGTGAGATCTAAAGTCTAGACCTGTGTTTCTCAAGAAAATGTAATAAACCGGATTTCAAAGGTTCTATTTTGGGCTATTTAGTAGCTCAGTTGTTGTTACAGTCTCAACTGCACTCAGTCAACGAAACAATATAATTCTGGCCTGATAGGGCTAAATGAGAACTACACACAAGAAGCATTAAAAAAGTGTCTCTTCACGCACAAAGCTGTGACAGATACAGACAAGGAAAGAGGAGGGTCCTCCACTATACAGAGAGGAAAGTGCTGCTGTGCTAGAGGACAACATGGTGTTATCCTCTGTCTAGGGGAGTAAAACAGAGGATGATATCTTCTGTTTTTGTAGGTTTGTGACATATGTAAAGGATACATTTATTGTCTTTGTGTCTTATATATAAAACATCAGTAGCCTGCCTGTCCTAATATCATATGCTTGAAGTTCACCACGCTTACCCTGTGCTCCAGTTACCTTGTTGTCCCCTGAAGCCGAGATCTGTATGATAACCAGTTGGAGCCTTACCCTGCTTGGCTTACCCTGAATTCTATCACAGGTTTGATACAACATGGTTTATACTGCTTCTGGGGTCAGCATAATATAGCTGAATGGTGGTACTGTACTAAAAGCTTTAGAGATGATGGATCGCTAAATGACAATCAACACCTAACATCTCAATCTATCATCTGTATAATAGTGTACACATACTGATATATTGGCTCCCATCTTGACCTACTAATCATAATGCTATTTTTCAGGCATTTAAATGTTCTTTCCCACCAGATTACTTTTCTCGCCCGCTCTGTGCTATCTACTAATTCCTTGATCAGCTTGGTTGCTCCAGCAAACTTTTGGAATCTCTATGTGTCAAAGAGGTCAATATAGCCACAAACCTTGATTTCACTGGTCCCAAGAGTTTATTCTCTGTGATCTTGTTTTTTTAAGTTGTTCCCCTATGGCTCTCTGTGTGCTGTTATTGACTTGACCTAAAACAATTTGGATGCAACATCTAAGGAGCTTACCCAGAGGTCACATATCCCTAGTCTGGTATTTCCACAGTTGTTGAGTAAGATGCCTGCAATAATGGGGAACTACAAGGGGGTAACTTTGCTGCTCCTTTTCCTGGTTTGCATTAGCAAGACTCCTGATGCTGGTTGAAAGAGTGTCCTCCTCTAACTCTGTATACAAAGACTGTGTAGTGCATAGTGAAACAGTGCACTGGTCCCAGGGGAAACAGAAGCAGCAGACTTTAATGTTTTTGTTTTTTTCATGATAAAATATAATATAATCAGCATCAGAAGTCTATTTGTAATCCAACTAGTGAGCCTAGGGATCAACACAGTTCTATTTCAGCATTTGTTTCATATCTCATTATTCTTAGTTCAGATAACATTAAATATAAAGATCATTCTCTTTTTCTTATACATTTGCAGGTGCTTAATTTGCAATGGATATTTTAACTCTTAGGGGCCCTATAGTGATTTTCTAATTGCAATGTAATCTAGCCGTTTATTTCTTGAGCCTTGGTTTGACCATTCATATTGCTTCACAATTTCATTGTTATTGCTCTGCAAGAGGAAATAACTTGTTAAATACTAGAAGGACTTAATAAAAATGAGATCACATTTTTTTAACAAATTTTAATTCCAAGATTTGTTTTACATACAGTATGTCAAAACTTTACAAACACATAAATATAAAATAGCATACACACAGCATGAATTAAAAACATTCCACCAGCAGGAAAAATACAAGTTTAATTTAAAACACTTTTTTCATGATATTTCATATAAATCTAAAAAAGTAACAAACACTGAGTTTTCTTTTCATGAACCAATGTAATATTTTATACCATTAATAAATTTGACACTTTGAGATATCACTATACTCCCAAAACCAGTGGCGTATTTATGTTTTGTGCTGCCCGAGGCACTCAAAATCCTGCTCCCCCCCCCCCTTCCTTAAAGGATTTAGGCCTTTTCTCCACTAAATATTTTTTTGGGGTCCGTGTGTAAAATGTTTTTGTTTTGTTTGTTACTTCATATCAATTCAAAAGAAAATGGACTAGCAAAACACTTGCATACAGGTGGGTTAAACGACATGCATCTCATACCATTTTCTCCTTGAGAGAAGGGAAAGAAAAGAAGCAGAGGGCAAAAAGGAAAGGAGAGAGACAGAGACAGAGAGAGACACACACAGAGAGAGAGAGAGAGAGAGAGAGAGAGAGAGAGACACAGAGAGAGAGAGAGAGAGAAATACACTTTACACTAGTGCTGAGAGTTTATGATTAGACATCACAAGCTGATCTAAGCAGTGCACAGCTGCATCTAGTCTGTTAGTTACTAAGACCTGCAATAAGCACTGCGCTCGCAGACCCACCCCAGCTGATAAAGGGAGGTAGCATATCAGCACAAGGTCTTTTCCTCCAGCCTCACCTTGTAAGCATATCCCCGGTCAAGTTTCTTACCAAGAACGCTTCCACTGCAAAAATGCTTGCGGCTCTAAATAAAGCAACGGTTTAAAGGAGCACTGCCTGTGAAGAGTGACCGTAATCAGCGCACGTGCCTTGTCTTCTCTGTAAAACCTGCACTTTATCGCTCACTGCACTGTGTGCTGGCTTTTAGAGAGAGGATAGGGCACGTGCTGTCCATCCCAAATCTGCTGCCCTAGGCACCAGCCTTGTTGGCCTAGGCCATAATACGCCCCTGCTCAAAATGTTATCCTATGAAACACTGGTTTCCATTTTGCATGATTAGGTATTTTGGGAAGATGTTAAGCTATGCAGAGAAGTCATGAATTTGTTTCTGATTCTGATCTACATTTAAGAGTCCTCAGAAAAAGTTTTCTGTTAACTGTTTCGGTACATTCTGGCACTAATTTTACCCCTATAATTGTTCAAGTGCTCCATGCCAGAACCATTTTGGAACAATCTGTGTAACACTTAAGGTAACTAAGAATTTTCGTTAATAATAATTATTATAAAAAACATGCAATTTATATTTGGCTGGCATAGGCTTTAATTTGTCATGCAGTTCTAGTCAATAAGTCCTAACTCTGCAGTAGGTGGTCAGGCTTTGTGTGTGTGTGTGTGAGGGGGGGGGGTGCTCTGCGTAATAGTCATTTAGCTCATTAATCTCCTTTAAAGATAACACTGGCTATTGCATGACATCTATAATTTCTCTTTAGACCACTGGTAACAATGGTAAAGAAAGCCTGCACAATTTATATTCATAAACACTTAGCAGATATCAAAGCATATAGTATTTTGCAAGTTGTGTTCCAAACAATATGTAAACCCCTGAGTGTACATTATAGACCATGTGCAAAATTAGCTCACTAAATAGTTCTTAGAGTCGAGCATGTGACCTCATAGAAAGTAAGTTCACCTTTATTTCTGAAATGCCATTTTGTGTTAGACTCATCATGCCTTGTCTTTATTGTACAAATCCGCTTCACACATTGCCCCGATTCTGTTCAGTCTCAATTCTGCAACACTGAAGCGCAATACAATTGCATTGCCATTACAATATCAGTTCTGTGGTTGCATCACAAATTTGTTTCACAAATGTAGCATGGAAAAAGCTTGATTTTACTTCCAAACTTAAGTCTTTCTGCATGTTCTCATTAAAATAAGCGTATGGGTCAAATTCATACAGTGCCTTATTTAAAAAAAAAGTCCAGAAGAGGCATCCATTCAAAAATACATATCTGAGTATTTTAGATGCAAAGACTTGACCGTGTCATAAAATTGTCCACACACCACGCAAACCCTATATAAAGATAAAATCACACTATATAGATCTGTGTAAATACTAGAATAAGTTACTCGAAGAACACTCTTCAGTCGTACAAAATATACAAATGGATATAAAAACATCTTCAATAAATAGAGGCTGTATAATTATGTCTCATTAGAAGAATTGTTTAGTTATAAGTACAGGAACTTAGTGAGATTTCATTATTTCCCCTGAATAAATTAGTTTGGCAGTAAGTAAAAAAAGCCACATAGGTTTTGTTTGTGTGCAATAATACAACTAATTCCAGGTAGTGAGATTTAAAGATATAGGAAATCAATACCTCAGTCCTATTTCTGCACATTCCAGAAGTTTCTAAGATAACAGCAAGCCAAAAATCATGTGCATCCATAAATAAATACGATTGGTTTTTAAGCTCTATAGATTCATGTGATTTTGATGGGCGATTTTTTGTGTGCACAGAGCAGGGTAACATACGGAACTCCAATAAATGCCCATTTCTCACTAGGCCAGAACTTAATGACGGGGCCCTGTTCAGGGATTTCAGATGCAGCATCAAAGTAAGCGAAGCAGACACAGCCGAGATAAGCTGCAAGACAGATGAGAATATGCCTGCAAGGGAAAAGATAAGTGATCAATTACTTATCCTCTATGAGGCCTCTAAAATGTTTAGTGTGTGGGATTCATTTAGTTTTCTTAAAACCTTAATTCCAAATGAATAAACCTGGCAATTAATACTTATCTGACATTTAATTGTGTCTTAAAGGCACATTAAAAACAATCACCCAGAAATGTTTAATCAAGAAAAATAAATATACGCCTGTTATTTATGTTGTCTAAATTTTCTGTAAAATATCCCTAAAATTATTTCTGCTTTAATCTCCTTGCCAGGATTGCTGGAGTGCTGTCATCAGACTCTATCATAAGGTTATTAAAGGTACAAGACCCTTTATGCAAACTGCTTGGGACTGGAAAAGATTTCGGATTTCGGATTATTTGCATATTGTAAAATATGACAGCTTGGAGAGGGGATGAGAAAGTGTAAACAACAATATCTAATGTCTTTTAGGCAATATGTACATGTCATAATACAACTTATACATGTGACCTAAAGGTAGTTTTATATCATTTTAATACGTTCCTATACATAGCACCATCTGAAAGATAGTACAGTACTGTAATCAGAAAGGTAATAGTTATTGTTTTAAATAAATAGACTCTCATCTGCATTTCAGAACACAAAAAACAGACCAAAGAAGCAGGTAGAAACTTTAAGACTGGCGGGAAAATGGTAGTCTTAATACATTTTTTACAGAAAAAGTCGAACAATTCTAGATTTTGGAATTCTGGATTTGGCAATTTGTACCTGTATACACCATTCTAAAAAGTTGGTATGTCAGCGTGCACAGCATAATAGGTAGGCGGAGCCTTAAAAGTATGTAACTACAAAATATAAGAACAGGGACTGAGGAAATTTACCTGATTATGGGCTAGAGCGCGCCGCCAAATGCGTTCACATTAAAAAAATGTTAACTTTTTCACAAATTTGGGATTCTCAATTAAATTATTTACGCACAGCTTGTGCAGTCCTAACAAAAATGGTTGTAAAAGCTTCTCTGGGATCCCCTTTGTTCAGAAATAACAGACATACATGGCTTTGCCATTGCTTTTTGGTAATTTGAAGGCTGCTAATTGCAGCTGTGAACCACACTTCTAATATTCCCACCAGTGAAGGGGTTAATTAGGTAGCTTGTAAAGTTAATTTTAGCTTTAGTGTAATGATTACTCACCCACTTGGCACCTCCCATCCTCTGATCCCTACCTAATTCCTCCCAAACAGCTCTATTGCCCCCCACCACCCCCACATCAGTTTTAAGGCTTTTTTTTTATTGTTCATTTTTTGTATTTTATTATTGTTGTAAGGATCCCTCCTCAATCTTCCCTTCTCCCTTATCCACCCACACAGATCTCTAACCCCTTCCTCTCTCACTTAAAGCTGTCCTCTAAAGGTCTGTCAGTAGCTAGTTTATAGAAATTGAATAAATGTATTACATTTTATTTTTCTGTAGTGTAGTGATCCACCTCCAAGCTATCATTTGGGACCCCCCTCCTCCCTGTCAAAACCCCTGACTAGGGAACCCACCAAACCCTCTCCTCTCCCTCCCCACTCCTGCGATGCACCCCCTGCATCCCTCCTACATCACCCACAGTATCACTGCAAGCCAATACAGATGGTGACACAGAATGTATGTCACTGTCTATCGGCAAACAACCTTCATATGGTAAAGAAAGAATGATCAGTTCTTTCTTACCATATAAAGCCAGATGCCTTCTGCCTCTAGCTGCAGTCTCAGCTGTCAAAGCTGACAGCAAGGACCACAGCAGGACTCAGAAGGTTGGGCGTAGGTACTACATCAAAAGGGTACTCTAGGCAAAGTACTCTGTGGCATAGTACATACGGCCAATAGGCTTAAGGGGTTAAAAACAGAGACCAGGAACACGAATTCCACCAGGATTTTCTAAAGGGGTTTATCCCTGAACTGCTATTGAGCTGATTTTTTAACAATACAGTATTTAATCACCAAGATATGACATTATATATATATATATATATATATATATATATATATATATATATATCTTTGTGGTTCATTTCATTAAAACTTACCAGACACAGTGGAGGTAAGGGAAGTTGAAATATGACCATATCTCACAAAAGGCTTTGTCACTGATCCAACACACTAATGCTAATGTCCACCAAAATCCAGAAAGCAATCCAAGTTTGTAAACTCGCATGTTGTCACACCTGAAACAGAGGCAGCACATAACATTATATTTTTTAATGTATTTAATTTTTTAGACAATTAACAGAAGGCTAGATCACAATCATTTATAAATATAAAAAATGTTAGCAATAAGAAACAGATTCATAGGGGACGAATTATCAAGGGACGAATGGCCCTGAATACACCTGTTTCCGTGCAAACCTTCAGGCTCGCCAGAAACAGACCGCTGCTCCTTACCTCATCCGCTGCCTCTGAGGCTGCGGACATCAATCAGCCCGATCGCATACCATCGGGTTGATTGACACCCCCTGCTAGCAGCCAATTGGCTGCAAATCTGCAGGGGCGGCATTGCACAAGCAGTTCACCAGAACTGCTTGTGCAATGTTAAATGCTGACAGAGTATGCTGTCGGCATTCAGCGATGTCTGGCAGACATGATCCACCAGACATTGATAAAATTGGCCCCATAGACATTAATGGTGCTTTCTGTATTTACTTCAACTAAAAAAAAAATGTATATGAAAGAGCACTGTTAAAACATGTCAATATAATTCTAAATAAGAAAATACTTTTTCACCAGCATTAAAGGGGCATGGAAGCATAAAAGAATATTTAATAATTGCACCACTGTTTTCATTAAATGTGCAACATTAAAGGGATAGTAAACTATAACATTTTCTTTTAGGATTCAGATAGAACATACAATTTTAAACACATTTGCAATTTACTTCTATTATCAAATTTGCTTCATTCTCTTGTTATCCATTGTTGAAGGGACAGCATTGCACTACTGGCAGGAAGCTGAAAATATCTATTTAGCCAATCACAAGAGACAAATGTGTGCAGGCACCAATTAGCAGCAGCTCCCACTAGTGTATGATATGTGCATATTCATTTTTTAACAAGGGATACCAAGAGAACAAAGCACATTTGAAAATTGAAATGAATATAAAAGTGTCTTAAAACGACATGCTCTATGTGAATCATGCAAGTTTAATTTTGACTTTCCTATCCTATTAAATACAGTGATTGGTTATCTCAGAGCAAAATATTCAATTACATCTCTCCTTTATTTGCTACACCAAAGAAAACCTTGAATTGCTGATATATGTCATAATTTTAATGTCCATTTAAATGAATGTTATCAATATGCCAGAATAGTGGTTATGCATAATCAATGATACAGACACTGATGCTTCAAACAAAAAAGGCATATTTGCATTTTTGACTTACGCTCTTCTCTATGCTAGCAGTTTTGACAAATGACTGTATATCATGCAAAGCCCTAATCCCTGGGTTTTACGTAAGATGGACAGACTGAAGGCTCAGATAGGATTTAGCCACATAATACTTTCCAAGAAATGTCTCAGCACTACTATGAACTGACAAGGATACAGAGAATGACCCTGCTGAAAGCACAGTATATATATCAGTATCCACATTGCACTAAAGCATGAAAGGAAACTGATAGAAACATGATTAGGAACTAAAGCCTGGGCTTTGTACAGTGTTCACAAAAACCTATATCTTTTTTTTGAGATCTGTCATCTGTAATCACTATTTGTTCTGTGCGTCAGTCGCACATTATCCTGTAATATTTTATAGCATGTTTATGTTTTCAGGGTTTGCATTTTTAATAAAATACATTTTAAAAATAACTCTGTATTTTTAAGCACTACTTTACATTCAAAATTAGTAGGCGTTTACTGGATTCATACATTGTTATAAACCTGTTTTAAACAACAACAAAAACAAATGCTGCTCAAACGGTTACATACAGTCTGCATTTTATAATTGTACTGGTGCATTGCTAATGTATACAGAATACTTCTGGGGAAAAGCAAGCAGGGATACTTGCCTAAATTTGCTTATTTTCTATACAATAATTCTATGTCTCTTACTTTTATATGAGGGAGGATTTTAATCTCACGTTTTTATCTCCACCATAACCCAAATGAATATAAATTAAAAAGAAAGACTCCAGACTTCACATGTCTAATAGTATACTGCCATATTTCCAATAGCCAAAGTTTGCTCATTCTAGTCACGCATTTACATTTTTTATACTTGTCATTAATTGGCCTAAGCATGGAAGTTAAAGGGCCATGATACCCAAATGTTGAAACAATTGAAAGTGATGCAGCATAGCTGTAAAAGCTGACTAGAAAATATCACCTGAACATCTCTATATGAAAGATATTTTACCTCAAAAGTTTCTCAGTAGCCACATCCCATTGTAAAGGACTTATAAGCAGCAAATCAGTATGTCCGTCCCGGGACAGCTAAGGGATTGATCCTCGTGCACTCTCATGTTATTTCCCTATTCAGTTTAAGGAAGTTTACTATGAAATCTCATGGGATCCCAGTAAAAGAGTTCATGACCTCAGCACTGTTGATGCTGATTGGCTGCTGTTCATTTCTTCATTTTTTATTTTTTTTTACCTGCAGCTGGGCAGCAGCTGAGTATAACTTTTTACGCAGAACTTACTCTGCTGAGCTGAGGAGATTGTGAGGCAAAATATCTTCCTTTTTTACATAGAGATGCTCAGGTAGGGTTGCCACCTTTTGCCAAGAAAATTCCTGGACACTTTTTAAGTGGGCGTGGAGAGGGTGTGTCTCAGGGCATGGCTTGGGGCGTGGCTTCTCACGGACTCAAATTCATTATGAAGTCAAAATTTGTATTTATATATAAATATATATATTAATAATAATAATAATATAGAATAATATATATATATTTTATATATATATATATATAATATAAAATAAATATATATATATATATATATTTATTTTATATTATATATATATATATATATATATATATAGTGGGGTACAAGTCTGTTGCTGTCAGTGACAGAGGGTGATATAGTGGGGTACTAATCCCTTCCTATGAAAGAGAGTGATATAGTGGAGTATACAAGTCCCTTCCTATGACAGAGGGTCATATTGTGAGGTACAAGTAGGGTAGTAGGGTACTAGTTCCTTGTGTCCCTGACAGGGTGTGACATAAAAAAAGTAAGATACGCGCTGTTCTTGGCAGAAGTGCTACAGCGCATTGCGGGCACCAGCTTTCCCTGGCAGTGACAGTGAGTGATAAAGTCGGCACAAATGAGTGCATGTGGGCGATATATCACTGTGTATATAGTAACTATTTACAGTTACACACAGGACGCCCCCAGCTCACCGTACTCCGCGGGCCGCGCCGCATCTCTAACCTCTGTCTGCACCGACAGCCTAAAGTCTCTCACATTTTCAGCAAGTCTCAGCTGAAGCATCAGCTCCTCCCAGCCCGGGCTCTCCTGCCAGGCTCGCACGGACAACAGCTCGGTACTAGGCAGCAGGCTTGAATCAGACGCCATGTCAGTGACCCACCAGGCCAGTACCGAGCCATTCGTCAGTTCCTGTACTCACAGTATGGGGGGGGAGGCGCCCAGTTCACTCACTCACACATGTCAGACTCACAAGGCCACCTAAGTTTTTAAAAAAATAAAAGAAATTGTTGTGTGTGACAGCGTGAGTGACAGGTAGCTGGGCAGGCCGGGACATTGGAGGATAGTTCCGGGACACGGGACATACAATCCCAGACCGGGAAAGGTGGCAACCCTATGCTCAGGTGATATTTTCCTATCAGCTTTTTACAGTTATACTGCATCAGTTTCAAGTGATTTAGCATATGAGTATTATGTCCCTTTAAGATAAGAGATACCTAGGTTACATAGTGGTCAACTAAAACTTTACACTTATTTCTTCAGTATTTAATCAACTAATATAATAAAAAAAACTGATTTGATTACATAATTATATTAATTCAGTGTTTTGTGTCCCTTTAAGAAAGCATATAATCAAGATGATTTAAAGTGCTTAAAGAGACATAACTCCAAATTTTTCTTTTGTGGTTCAAGGAATAACATTTTAAACAACTTTAATATTTACATGTATTATCAAATTTGCTTAATTTGTTTGCTATCCTTTGTTGAAAGAGCAACAGTTCACTACTGGGAGCTAGCTGAACAGATTGGTGGCTGCAAATATATGCCCATAGTTGCCAACAGTCCCGAATCTTCCAGGACAATCCCGGGATTTTTTAGCTTGTCCTGGTACTTTATTGTCCTGGGAAATGTCTTGGGCTGTGTGTGGCCCATCACACCCCTGCTGTGTCGGCACCAATTTGCTTACTCTCTGGCTCCTCCACGTATGAAACACAGAGAGAGACAGTTATTGGGCAGTAGCTTAAAGGTGTTCAACCAGTCAGGATAGGAGAAGCTTCTTTAAAAAGGGACAGTCTACTCCAAAAATGTTATTGTTTAAACAGATAGATAATGCCTTTATTACCCATTCCCTAGTTTTGCACAGAAAACATGGTTATATTAATACACTTTTTACCTCTGTGATTACCTTTTATCTAAGCCTTTTCTGACAGCCCCCTGATCACATGACTTTTTATTTATCTATTGACTTGCAATGTATCCAATTAGTGCAGTGTCTGCCACAAACCATGGGCGTTAGCACAATGTTTAGATTGGGCAACAGTCTTAATTAGTCAGCCAATCAGGACAGCGAGATGTGCTTTCAGGCTACCTAGCTTGATACAGAACAGCAGCATCCATGGTATCCAATAAAACAAAAAAACAGCAACCAAGTGAAACAGAGCAATGGAGACACCTGCATCCGCAAATGAAATATCCTAACACCTGTTTCTGAGTAGTAGCAACGATCCCAAAAGCATTTTTTTTTAATCATTTGTACCGGGTCAGGTAGAGAAGAAGGGGTGGGACTGGCAGCTAAGATCTTAGCAACAAGCTTTAGCACTACACATCGCCCCATCCGTCAATCCCCTTGGTGACCATACAATTTGAGACCTTTTCCCTTTTAAACCAAATATTCTTTTTTTTTTTTTTAAATTCTTTTTATTGAAGAGACATGGGAACAAGACAACATATTCATATTCATTCAGATTAGGATTACAGAGAATAAGTTACAATCAGATTTCTAGCATTATATGCATCAATATACAGTATTCGCATATTTTTGAGAAAGATGGGGATACTTATGCAATTAGAGGTACATAAAGCTTGTTCAGACATCTTCTTATGTTGCACCCATGTCCCTAAATTTTATAATATAAACAAAACTAAGCTAAACTAAATAAAACCCAAACTAAACACTGACTAAAATAAAACAAAACAAAACCAATCCCATCTCCCCCCAAGAACATGGATATGTATATTTTGCACCCTGTAGAGCAGATTGGTAGTGTGGTCTCATAAGTAAAGGTTCAGTGCAATAATGAATAATAGTGTTGCGCGAGTTTTGGGCAACTCGAGATACACCACAGCCCGTGCCTAGTGGACCAGGGGGAGGGAAACCCCTCTTTAACCAGAAGCTTTGTGTTAGATCAAAGGGAATTTTTGGGGGTTAGATAAATAAGAGATAAAAAGATAAAATGCTGAGGACTTAGAGGAATAATACAGTTGGAAGCTGGAAGTTTTACCTCTGTAATTATGCAATGGGAGACATCCAGGGGGACAATACTTCTAAGAATGTATAGGAAAAGGAAACTTTTTGCAGCTTTAAATATATAGATATGCCCAAAGTGGGATGTTGACTGTTTGGCCTGTATTTTGTACTGTCAGCAGGATAAATGGGTATTACAGATGGGTTGGGCCTACAAATGCAGCCGTCAAGTGATTAGTGTTTTACTGCCATAGAAGCTAGAAAAGTGGGGGGGGGACAACTGCTAACAATGTTGTTACCCTATCAAACAAAGCTATGAGACATAGGAGTAAGACAACATATACATTTGCATTCAAAGTAAGATTACAGAGAATAAGTTACAATCAGAGTTCTAGATTAAAGGCTACATTATAAGCATCGATATACAATATTCGCATAGTTTGAGAAAGACACTTATGCACTTGAAGGTACATGAAACTTGTTTTGGCATCTTCTTATGTTGTACCCATGCCCCTAAATTTTATAATATCAACAAAACTAAACTAAACACCGACTAAAACAAAACAAAACCAATCCCATCACCCCCCAAGAACATGAATATGTATATATTGCACCCTGTAGAGCAAATTGATAGTGTGGTCTCACAAGTAAAGGTTTAGTGTCATAGTGATTACTGGTATTGTGCGAGTTTTGGACAATTTGAGGTACATCCCAGCCCGTGCCTCGCGGGCCAGGAGGGGGGGGTTTAAATAGTGAGGAAGTAAGGACCATTCCTTAACCAGAAACCTTGTGGTGGATCAAAGGGAATTTTATTTTTATTTTTGGGGGGCTAGAAAAATAAAGAGATAAAGGATAATGTGCTGGGGACTGTAGGAATAATATAGCTGGAAGTTTTACCTCTGTAGTTATGTAGTGGGAGACATCCAGAGGGACAATACTTCTAAGAATGTATAGGTAATAGGAACGTTTTGCAGCTTTAAATATATAGATATGCTCAAAGTGGGATTTTAACAACTTGGCTTGTAGTTTGTATTATCTGCGGTATGAATGGGTACCACAGAGGGGTTGGGCCTACAAATGCAGCAGTCTAATGATTAGTGTTTCACTGCCATTGAAGCTAGAGGGTGAGGGGTGAGGGGCGTGGGATGGGGGATGGGCTCCCTGCCCAACTGTGAACAATACTATTACCCCATCCAAGAAAGTTATACCTGGAAGATAAAATAACAGATTATCCCTAGTTTCAGTCTCAACCCATGCTGTTGCAAATAATCAGATGTAGTGAACAAATGCAGTAAACAGACAGTGAATAAAATCTAACCGGCTTTAAAGAAAAAAAAGAAAAAAACTAACGGTGAACCGTCTCCATTATAAATCAACCCATTGACAAGGTTATTGCAATGCACAATTCTCATTCGAACCCTGTGACACATAAAATGGTTCCAGGCATGTTATGTCTAACTACCGTCTGTGTAAGGTACCCTGAAAGACTAAAAGCAGTAATGACGGACAGTTTGGAAGTTACACTGCAAGCTCAACAGCAAGGTGCTGTCGGGGCTAACAGAGTATCACAAAATCACAGTTGTCAGATTTTTATGCCCCAGTTTGAGCAAACATTACACTCCCTGGATATTACAAACAATAACAAGGACATTTAAACAGGTACCGGATTAGACAAGTTCAAATAGTGTGGCGGAATAAGGTGAGACAACCTGCCGACCAGACCGACACACAACACTGATCGTAAATTGTTCCAGACCCATATTTTCCACTGCAGTGGATCTGTATTAAGTGGGGGCCGGGCATGCTGATACATGAGACTGTCCAAGAAAGCGACATTAACCTATGCCTCTTGCGTCTCGAGTGAGTCCGAACATTCCCAAGGCGCAGCAGTCAGGCAGCAGGTCAGCACGGTAGACTGGGCAGCATATGAGAGGTCTTTGCAGGCTCCCTTGTAGCATCCGTCGGTACAGGCAGGTGCAAGGACAATCTAGGGTATTAATCCAAGAGATCCAGGTGGTTAATGGGTGCTGAGCTGATGGGTCTGCAACCGGCTTTATCTCGATAGCACACTGTAGCTGGGTCATTGCTAGCAGCGAGTCCACGACTGACACCTTGTCTTGTGACCGGCTTACATCCCGGTAAATTACAGCCTTAAATGGCTGGTAGGGAGAAGAGTGATTGTTAGGGTCGCGCTGCAGCTCGGAGTCAGATCTTGCGGTTTTTTCCACCCCCTCCTTCACAGCTGCCGGGGGTCCTGCTTCCTTGCTATTTCTGCGAGTGGGATCAGAACCCACTGACATCAATGGCTGTCTCTTCGATTCCTCTTTGTGTGGTCCCTGATGTGCCTCAGGGGTCATGCAGGCATGAATGCAAATGGGCTCCGCTGGGAAGCGGCGCCATTTTGGGCTTACATGCGAAAGATCCACGGCCTGAGTTTTGGCAAGTAGAGTTTGCAGGGTAGATTCCAGCTTGTTTAGCGCTGGCAGAAACAAGCCCTGTATGGCAATTAGAATGCCCTTGCTTTGAGAGTCTATAGAGTCTATTGCGAGCTGGGAAGTTTCCATGCTTGTTTCTTTTTCCTCAGCTATGTTGTGAACAGTACGTACCACAGCTCTCTCTTCCTCTCCAACTTTCCGTCGTTCCGGGGGCCAAGAGTTGTAAAGCTTGATCCTTAGAGATGCCCGAACAGCTGAATCTGTTAAGGGCCAGCAGGATGGCGGAGATTTAATCCTAGAATAGGAGAAAATAACTTGGTCTCAAGCAGAGCAGTTCCTACTTGCGACCATCTTGCTAAGCCTCCCACCGGAAGTCGTCTAAACCAAATATTCTTATTGCATAATAGACGTATACTTCTCAATCACAGCTGGGAGTGCAATAGAAAATTTGGTTTGAAAGGAAGAAGGTCTCAAAATTGTCCAGGGTAAATTTAAAAAAAAAGTACAAAAATTGTATCTTTAGGGGTACAACAGCTTGTCACTGGGGCAGTACCCCTCAAAGGTACACCCACTGTACCCTTTAGTATGGGAACATATTGGTACCCTTGCAGATTGTATGGAAGGAAGGAAATAGTTCCAAAAATAGCTATTCACTGCAGTATTTCACTCTGTACTAGACTCTAACAACACCCTATTTAACTTAGGGTGACACAGCACATAAAACATAAATATAAAGAAAACAACATAATAATAAAATATAACTCTCACGAAAGTAAGGGGGATTCAAGGGAGGGATAAACGATAAAATTTAAAACCATACATTGAATTGTCACTCTATGCAAAATATATGCAAATTAGTCTATTTCCCCCTTACACATTTTGGTGCTGAACCTTCTACCAATAGATGGCACTATGGCGTGTTACACAATGTCCATGTATGTGACTGGGGAACATTTACAATTTTTTTAAACAGGTTCTTAAACAGCTCTTGTTTATTTTACAGAATTTAAAATTATTTTTTTTTCTTTGTAATTTAAGTTAATACATTTGCTTTATCTTTAAGAGTTATCATCTTGATGCTCTAAATATAAACATTAAAATGTTAAGTGCTTGTGTGCTATTTAGAACAAGCAACACAGTGTTATTGGAGATATGGGTTGTTAAGTATTTTTTGTTGCCTTGTCCACCTTTTGCATATTACCAACGACCATTGAACATGAATTATTTTGCAGTACAACATATATGTTGAATTCATTTTTGGTGACTGCCAGTTATGCGTTCATTGAAAAATTGTGGTGCATAAATTATATGGACTTGCAGGGTTTGGCAGCCTTGAACCACCCTTCCCCCCTCAACCTTTTAGTCACACAAGTGATTATACTTTTTGTTGTTGATTAAATGGTACAGACATGGACCATTTGACAGCTGGAAACATATTTGTACCTTATTTACCCCTAAATGGTACATATTAGTTCCTTAAAGGGATATGAAACTCACATTTTTTTCTTTCATGATTCAGATAGATCATGTAATTTTAAGCAACTTTCTATTGTACTCCTTTTATCAATTTTTATTTGTTCTCTTGGTATGCTTTGTTGAATGAGCAGCAATGCACTACTGGTTGCTAACTGAACACATGGGCGAGCCAATGACAATCGGTATATATATGCAGCGACCAATCAGCAGCTAGAACCTAGGTTATTTGCTGTTCCTGAGCTTTCCTAGATAAACCATTCAGCAAACGATAACAAGAGATGGAAGCAAAATAAAAAATAGAAGTAAATTGGAAAGTTGTTCACAATTGTATTCTCTATCTGAATCATGAAAGAAATATTTTGGGTTTCATGTACCTTTAAGGTGTAATTATGATCCATTGAGGGTACAACTGGTACAACCACAACAGTTGTACCCTAAGTATTTAAACAGACCCCAACCGTACCCTTTTTTCTGACAGTGTACCTGCTGCATAAATGAACTTTCGATATAGTGAAGTAACTACGCATAATTTTGGCAAGCCTGAGGGTTCTTCTTTCTGCTGTATTCTGGGTCCCATAAGCTGCCACATACAGGAATACAGTTTTACTCGTGATGCCTCCTTAGATTAAAGGGACATCGTACACTAGATTTTTCTTTGCATAAATGTTTTGTAGATGATCCATTTATATAGCCCATCTGGGAGTGTTTTTGTAACAATGTATAGTTTTGCTTATTTTTTTTTTATAACATTGTGCTGATTTCCAGACTCCTAACCAAGCCCCATAGTGTCAGATGTATACCCGCAGACTCCTCTAAAGAAGCGTAATGTGATTTTAATTTTGTGGCTTACTCCATGGTACTATAAGTCTGCCTTGAAATCAATAGTCAGTATAAAGATAATTTTAGTTCCCGCTATAGAAGGAGCTTAGTTTCAGATAGTTAAAAACAAAGTGGTGTAATTTATATGTTGAATGTAACTCCCAATAGTGGGAGCTTTAATAAATATTGCAGAGCATACCCCTTTAATCTCTTCAAGGCAGTATTGCTAGAATCACAAATACTAAGGAGTTCAAGTAATTTTAACTTAGCATGTATGTGTTGTGCCTGTTTGCAAAATGATTTAATAAACTAGTATGAATAAATGGTGAGTATGTGAATAACTAAACCAATCCTAAATGAACTAACAAATAATAAAAAATAAGGAGGCACAGCAATCATTTGAGTGTGCATTTCAGTAAAAGATTGCAGGTACACTCATTCTCAGTTAAAGATCCTGTCAGCTCACTTGTGCAATGTCGCCCCATGCTGTTGAACAAACAATTACAAAAGAGCAGGGCATGTCAATCAACCCAAACAAGCGAGTGTCAAGATGAGATTTATTTCACCAGCTCTTAGGTGACATAGAAGCTAAAGAAGCAGTTTCTGCTTCTTATATTTGTGGTAGCAGGTTCACTCATGTGTCGACCTGCATCGCAAAGCCACAATAGTATAAATATATTTTCCTCTGTGTATTAATATGGATGTTTTATTGGGTTTTTTTTTTGTGTAAAGTCCTCAAACGTGTTTGGTTGGATTTACTGCAGACAATTGTGCCAACACATCAGTACTCACCTTTTCAGCTCAATAATGAGTAATAATGTGCATGGTATCCCCAGTGTCATTAATGAGATATTGTTGATTGCAGGTTTGATGAAGGCCATAATTGTGGTAATTCCAGAGAGCACTGCAACAACTGCTTTAAATCTCCATCTAAAGGTGGAATACAGATTATTATGGAAATGTTGTCCAAAAAAAATGCAGACATTTGCAACTTTTGCCCACAGGTTTACATGTTAGCATTTATTTAAGAAGTCCATTTAATATATTATTGCGCCATTGCATTACTGACCCTAGCTAACATACTAGAGAAAAGCCTTAAGAACCATGCAACAGTTTTCCCCGGAAATACTAACTGACGGCAGTTAAACAGATATTTTCCTAAAGGGACAGTAAACACCTTGCACTTTTCATATATCCCCCCACCCCTGTCATGTAATTTAACACTAAAATATGTGGATCTTTTTTTCCTCAGATCTGGAACAGCACCCTCAAGGCTAACCATGCTACATATGTTTCACTAATTGGCTTTGACAGATAACATCTGCAAAACAATGCAATATGGCAGTGCAAAAAGATTGTGGCTAGCCTTGTTGTCTGCAGACTCAAGCCTGGCTTGGCACCTCCAAACATGGTGTTAATTTGCTATACAAATGTTAGCCTAAATTCGGATGTTATTTATGTCTTGTAATTACAAGGTGTTTATTAAATGTTCTTTATTAAATTATCAAATTGTTAGTAAATGCAGAAGTCATAAATAGTAACGTAGATGACATTGAAAAAAGTCCATTGAGTTCAACCTCTACAAATCTTAATTTATCTACAATAAAAGCTCCAGTTGATCTTAAATTATTCCCATTCAAAATATGACCCATTTAACACCAGTAATCATATTCCTGAATTCTGTTTCTAGCCAGAAATGTATTTAAACATTTGTTAAATGTATGTAAGGTATTGGCATTTACTACCTACGTAGATAATGAGTTCAACAATTTGATTGCTTTATTTCCAGCCTTAAATGGTTACCTCTATTTTGTTGGAATAAACAGAGCTTTCACCATCTCTGTATATGGGCCTTGAATATATTTATAAAAAGTAATCATGTCACCTCTAAAGCTCCTTTATTCTAGAGAAAACATACCCAGTTGGCTAACCTCTCCTCCTACCTTAAATTCTCCATTCCCCTTATTAGTTTTGTGGCCCTTCTCTGAACTTCTCCTAAGTCTGCAATGTCTTTTTTAGAGATTGGTCCCCAGAAATGCACTTTATACTCAAGGTGAGGTCTTACCAGGGATTTATATAGTGACAGAATTATGCTTTCATCCCTTGTATTAAAGCCTCTTAATATATATAATAAAAAAAAAAGATGGTTGCATTTCCATATAAAACTACAAAGCTGATAAACTTACCTATCATTCCGGAAGACCCTAGGCAAATGTCTTTTGGGAAACCACATGGCTAATGCAGACATCAACACCCACAAAATAGCCAACTCATCCAACATCTGCCCAAGAAAACTGAGCGTTGCATGGAAGTAAACTGAGCCAATTCCTTTAAAGATAAAAAAAATAAAAAATCATGTCATTAGGACTATATAGATTCCACAGAAATTCATAAAGTCAAGAAGTTACACACAGATGAGCAGGTGTGAGGCCCAATCTGGTTTCTACTTGTAATCAGGGCTGGTATTTTCATAAGGCGGACCATATCGGTCATCTAAAGGCCCCTGAGTCTACTAAGATGGCCAATGATATTCATACAAAATTATTAAAAAAAATGTATTTATGATTAGGCAATTTAAGTAACTGCCTATGATAGCTTCAGTCAAATAGCACCCACATATATATATAAATTTATATATCACATTTAGTGTTTAGAGTAACAACAAAGATGAATGGCCATGTTTTTCATGGCAATCTATATTATCTACAGTTAAATAAACATTAAATAGCTAGTTACAGCATGTTTAATCACATCTCTAACATAACATATCAAGAAGCAATAAGGGTAAGTTATGTAATATGTTGAGAGTTTAGCTAAATATATCATTGCCTTGGGTAGACAAAATTATTTGCATTGGTTCTGCTTGTGATACACAGAAAACAGTCTGCTCTAGCCACATACAGTAGATGATGTATTATCTATGTTCTATGCTCCCCAATGAGGCCTTAATTTATCTATAGGTTTTGTGCCATTCAACCTACTAGGATTGAGTAGACAGAGACTTGCATTTTTTTTTTAACATGTCTCTTCAGTTGAAAGGTCTTTGGTGAAGGATATCAAAAAAGGTCCATAGGTGTGCAGCCTTATTTTTTATACCCGAGGGAATTGGGAACAGGTGAAGGCATAAATACAGTTCCTGGAGACTAGGACCAACCAAAAAACATATATGTTCATAACAGACACCACATGACAGTATATGCCCCCACATTATATAGAAGAATCTAACATTTATACGTCTCAGCATCTAATAAAGAGCTAGTAATTGCTTCAAAACTGAGGAGCTATAATGAAATGAACTACCAAGGAGAAGCACCGTGTATAATTAACTAAAGAGCGAGGCAAACCCCGCAGTATCAATAACGGTTCAAGGTAGACAGAAAAAACAGAATTTATGTTTACCTGATAAATTACTTTCTCCAACGGTGTGTCCGGTCCACGGCGTCATCCTTACTTGTGGGATATTCTCTTCCCCAACAGGAAATGGCAAAGAGCCCAGCAAAGCTGGTCACATGATCCCTCCTAGGCTCCGCCTACCCCAGTCATTCGACCGACGTTAAGGAGGAATATTTGCATAGGAGAAACCATATGGTACCGTGGTGACTGTAGTTAAAGAAAATAAATTATCAGACCTGATTAAAAAAACCAGGGCGGGCCGTGGACCGGACACACCGTTGGAGAAAGTAATTTATCAGGTAAACATAAATTCTGTTTTCTCCAACATAGGTGTGTCCGGTCCACGGCGTCATCCTTACTTGTGGGAACCAATACCAAAGCTTTAGGACACGGATGAAGGGAGGGAGCAAATCAGGTCACCTAAATGGAAGGCACCACGGCTTGCAAAACCTTTCTCCCAAAAATAGCCTCAGAAGAAGCAAAAGTATCAAACTTGTAAAATTTGGTAAAAGTGTGCAGTGAAGACCAAGTCGCTGCCCTACATATCTGATCAACAGAAGCCTCGTTCTTGAAGGCCCATGTGGAAGCCACAGCCCTAGTGGAATGAGCTGTGATTCTTTCGGGAGGCTGCCGTCCGGCAGTCTCGTAAGCCAATCTGATGATGCTTTTAATCCAAAAAGAGAGAGAGGTAGAAGTTGCTTTTTGACCTCTCCTTTTACCGGAATAAACAACAAACAAGGAAGATGTTTGTCTAAAATCCTTTGTAGCATCTAAATAGAATTTTAGAGCGCGAACAACATCCAAATTGTGCAACAAACGTTCCTTCTTTGAAACTGGTTTCGGACACAGAGAAGGTACGATAATCTCCTGGTTAATGTTTTTGTTAGAAACAACTTTTGGAAGAAAACCAGGTTTAGTACGTAAAACCACCTTATCTGCATGGAACACCAGATAAGGAGGAGAACACTGCAGAGCAGATAATTCTGAAACTCTTCTGGCAGAAGAAATTGCAACTAAAAACAAAACTTTCCAAGATAATAACTTAATATCAACGGAATGCAAGGGTTCAAACGGAACCCCCTGAAGAACTGAAAGAACTAAATTGAGACTCCAAGGAGGAGTCAAAGGTTTGTAAACAGGCTTAATTCTAACCAGAGCCTGAACAAAAGCTTGAACATCTGGCACAGCAGCCAGTTTTTTGTGAAGTAACACCGACAAGGCAGAAATCTGTCCCTTCAGGGAACTTGCAGATAAACCTTTTTCCAATCCTTCTTGAAGGAAGGATAGGATCCTAGGAATCTTAACCTTGTCCCAAGGGAATCCTTTAGATTCACACCAACAGATATATTTTTTCCAAATTTTGTGGTAAATCTTTCTAGTTACAGGCTTTCTGGCCTGAACAAGAGTATCGATAACAGAATCTGAGAACCCTCGCTTCGATAAAATCAAGCGTTCAATCTCCAAGCAGTCAGCTGGAGTGAAACCAGATTCGGATGTTCGAACGGACCCTGAACAAGAAGGTCTCGTCTCAAAGGTAGCTTCCAAGGTGGAGCCGATGACATATTCACCAGATCTGCATACCAAGTCCTGCGTGGCCACGCAGGAGCTATCAAGATCACCGACGCCCTCTCCTGATTGATCCTGGCTACCAGCCTGGGGATGAGAGGAAACGGCGGGAACACATAAGCTAGTTTGAAGGTCCAAGGTGCTACTAGTGCATCCACTAGAGCCGCCTTGGGATCCCTGGATCTGGACCCGTAGCAAGGAACCTTGAAGTTCTGACGAGAGGCCATCAGATCCATGTCTGGAATGCCCCACAGCTGAGTGACTTGGGCAAAGATTTCCGGATGGAGTTCCCACTCCCCCGGATGCAATGTCTGACGACTCAGAAAATCCGCTTCCCAATTTTCCACTCCTGGGATGTGGATAGCAGACAGGTGGCAGGAGTGAGACTCCGCCCATAGAATGATTTTGGTCACTTCTTCCATCGCTAGGGAACTCCTTGTTCCCCCCTGATGGTTGATGTACGCAACAGTTGTCATGTTGTCTGATTGAAACCGTATGAACTTGGCCCTCGCTAGCTGAGGCCAAGCCTTGAGAGCGTTGAATATCGCTCTCAGTTCCAGAATATTTATCGGTAGAAGAGATTCTTCCCGAGACCAAAGACCCTGAGCTTTCAGGGATCCCCAGACCGCGCCCCAGCCCATCAGACTGGCGTCGGTCGTGACAATGACCCACTCTGGTCTGCGGAATGTCATCCCTTGTGACAGGTTGTCCAGGGACAGCCACCAACGGAGTGAGTCTCTGGTCCTCTGATTTACTTGTATCTTCGGAGACAAGTCTGTATAGTCCCCATTCCACTGACTGAGCATGCACAGTTGTAATGGTCTTAGATGAATGCGCGCAAAAGGAACTATGTCCATTGCCGCTACCATCAACCCGATCACTTCCATGCACTGAGCTATGGAAGGAAGAGGAACGGAATGAAGTATCCGACAAGAGTCTAGAAGTTTTGTTTTTCTGGCCTCTGTCCGAAAAATCCTCATTTCTAAGGAGTCTATTATTGTTCCCAAGAAGGGAACCCTTGTTGACGGGGATAGAGAACTCTTTTCCACGTTCACTTTCCATCCGTGAGATCTGAGAAAGGCCAGGACAATGTCCGTGTGAGCCTTTGCTTGAGGAAGGGACGACGCTTGAATCAGAATGTCGTCCAAGTAAGGTACTACAGCAATGCCCCTTGGTCTTAGCACAGCTAGAAGGGACCCTAGTACCTTTGTGAAAATCCTTGGAGCAGTGGCTAATCCGAAAGGAAGCGCCACGAACTGGTAATGTTTGTCCAGGAATGCGAACCTTAGGAACCGATGATGTTCCTTGTGGATAGGAATATGTAGATACGCATCCTTTAAATCCACCGTGGTCATGAATTGACCTTCCTGGATTGAAGGAAGAATAGTTCGAATGGTTTCCATCTTGAACGATGGAACCTTGAGAAACTTGTTTAAGATCTTGAGATCTAAGATTGGTCTGAACGTTCCCTCTTTTTTGGGAACTATGAACAGATTGGAGTAGAACCCCATCCCTTGTTCTCTTAATGGAACAGGATGAATCACTCCCATTTTTAACAGGTCTTCTACCCAATGTAAGAATGCCTGTCTTTTTATGTGGTCTGAAGACAACTGAGACCTGTGGAACCTCCCCCTTGGGGGAAGTCCCTTGAATTCCAGAAGATAACCTTGGGAGACTATTTCTAGCGCCCAAGGATCCAGAACATCTCTTGCCCAAGCCTGAGCGAAGAGAGAGAGTCTGCCCCCCACCAGATCCGGTCCCGGATCGGGGGCCAACATTTCATGCTGTCTTGGTAGCAGTGGCAGGTTTCTTGGCCTGCTTTCCCTTGTTCCAGCCTTGCATTGGTCTCCAAGCTGGCTTGGCTTGAGAAGTATTACCCTCTTGCTTAGAGGACGTAGCACCTTGGGCTGGTCCGTTTCTACGAAAGGGACGAAAATTAGGTTTATTTTTGGCCTTGAAAGGCCGATCCTGAGGAAGGGCGTGGCCCTTACCCCCAGTGATATCAGAGATAATCTCTTTCAAGTCAGGGCCAAACAGCGTTTTCCCCTTGAAAGGGATGTTAAGTAGCTTGTTCTTGGAAGACGCATCAGCCGACCAAGATTTCAACCAAAGTGCTCTGCGCGCCACAATAGCAAACCCAGAATTCTTAGCCGCTAACCTAGCCAATTGCAAAGTGGCGTCTAGGGTGAAAGAATTAGCCAATTTGAGAGCATTGATTCTGTCCATAATCTCCTCCAAAGGAGGAGAATCACTATCGACCGCCTTTATCAGATCATCAAACCAGAAACATGCGGCTGTAGCGACAGGGACAATGCATGAAATAGGTTGTAGAAGGTAACCTTGCTGAACAAACATCTTTTTAAGCAAACCTTCTAATTTTTTATCCATAGGATCTTTGAAAGCACAACTATCCTCTATGGGTATAGTGGTGCGTTTGTTTAAAGTGGAAACCGCTCCCTCGACCTTGGGGACTGTCTGCCATAAGTCCTTTCTGGGGTCGACCATAGGAAACAATTTTTTAAATATGGGGGGAGGGACGAAAGGAATACCGGGCCTTTCCCATTCTTTATTAACAATGTCCGCCACCCGCTTGGGTATAGGAAAAGCTTCTGGGAGCCCCGGCACCTCTAGGAACTTGTCCATTTTACATAGTTTCTCTGGGATGACCAACTTGTCACAATCATCCAGAGTGGATAATACCTCCTTAAGCAGAATGCGGAGATGTTCCAACTTAAATTTAAATGCAATCACATCAGGTTCAGCTTGTTGAGAAATGTTCCCTGAATCAGTAATTTCTCCCTCAGACAAAACCTCCCTGGCCCCATCAGACTGGGTTAGGGGCCCTTCAGAAATATTATTATCAGCGTCGTCATGCTCTTCAGTATCTAAAACAGAGCAGTCGCGCTTACGCTGATAAGTGTTCATTTTGGCTAAAATGTTTTTGACAGAATTATCCATTACAGCCGTTAATTGTTGCATAGTAAGGAGTATTGGCGCGCTAGATGTACTAGGGGCCTCCTGAGTGGGCAAGACTCGTGTAGACGAAGGAGGGAATGATGCAGTACCATGCTTACTCCCCTCACTTGAGGAATCATCTTGGGCATCATTGTCATTGTCACATAAATCACATTTATTTAAATGAATAGGAAATCTGGCTTCCCCACATTCAGAACACAGTCTATCTGGTAGTTCAGACATGTTAAACAGGCATAAACTTGATAACAAAGTACAAAAAACGTTTTAAAATAAAACCGTTACTGTCACTTTAAATTTTAAACTGAACACACTTTATTACTGCAATTGCGAAAAAACATGAAGGAATTGTTCAAAATTCACCAAATTTTCACCACATTGTCTTAAAGCCTTAAAAGTATTGCACACCAAATTTGGAAGCTTTAACCCTTAAAATAACGGAACCGGAGCCGTTTTGAACTTTAACCCCTTTACAGTCCCTGGTATCTGCTTTGCTGAGACCCAACCAAGCCCCAAGGGGAATACGATACCAAATGACGCCTTCAGAAAGTCTTTTCTATGTATCAGAGCTCCTCACACATGCGACTGCATGTCATGCCTCTCAAAAACAAGTGCGCAACACCGGCGCGAAAATGAGGCTCTGCCTATGCTTTGGGAAAGCCCCTAAAGAATAAGGTGTCTAAAACAGTGCCTGCCGATATTATTATATCAAAATACCCAGATAAAATGATTCCTCAAGGCTAAATATGTGTTAATAATCAATCGATTTAGCCCAGAAAAAGTCTACAGTCTTAATAAGCCCTTTTTGAAGCCCTTATTTACGATCGTAATAAACATGGCTTACCGGATCCCATAGGGAAAATGACAGCTTCCAGCATTACATCGTCTTGTTAGAATGTGTCATACCTCAAGCAGCAAGAGACTGCTCACTGTTCCCCCAACTGAAGTTAATTGCTCTCAACAGTCCTGTGTGGAACAGCCATGGATTTTAGTGACGGTTGCTAAAATCATTTTCCTCATACAAACAGAAATCTTCATCTCTTTTCTGTTTCTGAGTAAATAGTACATACCAGCACTATTTCAAAATAACAAACTCTTGATTGAATAATAAAAACTACAGTTAAACACTAAAAAACTCTAAGCCATCTCCGTGGAGATGTTGCCTGTACAACGGCAAAGAGAATGACTGGGGTAGGCGGAGCCTAGGAGGGATCATGTGACCAGCTTTGCTGGGCTCTTTGCCATTTCCTGTTGGGGAAGAGAATATCCCACAAGTAAGGATGACGCCGTGGACCGGACACACCTATGTTGGAGAAATAATAACGTGCTCGAGTAGGTTTAACAAATTAACATATTATCATGGGAAGGTACCATAACAAATTAACTAAAAAGCAAGGCTAATTCCAGCAAAAATTAAAGCTAATAAACGTACAGGCCCCAGGATAGGTATTATAGTAGACTAAAGTTAGTATGACAAATTGCTGCCAAACCAGTAAAGTAGCCAAAATACCACACTACCAGGGAGAAGCACAGTAACCAATTAACTAAAAAGCAAGACCGAATCTCACAACAAATTATCGCTAATAAAGGTGAAGGTAAAGAGGTAGCGAGGAAGCTAAAATCAGTTAAGTAACTCCAAATTTAAATATAAACTATATGGTGGCTGCCAGCTCAGGGAAACGCGTTTTTTACCTATATAATTTTTAATCGTAATTTCTAATAAAACTTATATTTTATATCCCTGCTGGGTCTCCTTTGTCCCTGCATGCATGGGCATGCTTACATCTTTCTCTACTCTCATTATACATTTTGAACAACGGACAGTGAGCACCCCCCACGTTACTTAATAGATAAAAACGATCAATATAATTCTTCTAGAATTTCTAGACCTCTTTATGGGATAAATCATTTGTGGGGCCTTAATTGACAATTACCCCTTACAAACCACTATATTAATTATAGTATTGCAATTGATATCATTATTATTTTTAATTAACTCTGCGCAGAGTAGTAACTCTTTTTCTACTGACTAGTAACCTTTTTTCTTTAATGGTAAACTATAGTGACATTTTCCCAGACATTTATATACCAGAATCAGCATATAAATAAGTGTAGTCTTTTGTATATATATATGGTAAATAAATGCAAAAAAAACAAACAATCATATTAATCTATTTACATGTCCAGAAAACAGAAGTATTATTATTGTGTATATTAATTATAGGTTCTAAGATAGCAAACAAGCTTCTCACGTACATGCTTAACTGAAGCAATACAAAAAAAACAATCATCGCTCACACTATTATTGGTCACGTAAGACAATGTGAACGCATTTCCCCTGTAAGAAAAGTGCAGTCTGTTTGTGGAATGCAAAAACGAAATGCCAAACTAGAGATAACACTTTTTTGGAAAGCAAATATGTGAACATTTTGTTTGTTCGTTTCTTTGAGAGATTTATGCATTAGGCAACAATACCAGGAACCACATGTCAGACTAAATGAAAACAATTGTTTAGCATGAATGCTGGATATGGAAGTGGAGGACATAAATAAGGGACTGTGTCAGCTGATGTCATTGTAAGCAGCACAGCACTTTCAGTAATGAAGCTCAGCTCTAAACGTCACAGACAGGGTGCTGTTTAGGAACGTGCTGTACAGGAAACACAAAGGAACGCACTTATTTTCTCAGAGAACATGAATCAAGAAGACCAATTCTTACACTTACCGACAACAACAAGCAGCGTCCATATTAAATATATCCCACTGTTGAAGCAGGTTGCGTACTGACGGAACAGGCACATGCATATGGGTGGTAACACAAAAAACAAGATGTTGCTGATCTATAAGAAGAGATAAATGAAGAACAAAAAATTAAATAAGTAAATCAGCAAAGCCATAAGAAATAAAACTAAAAAGAAAAATATATGCTGGAAAATATTATTATTAAAAAAAAACCTCATTGTGCATATGTACTTGTAAAATATTTTATTTTATATTTAAATAGTAATCGCTATATCTGAATTTTGTTTTTAAATTATAGTATATATTTAATTCCAGAAAGATTAGCAAATATTTTTTTAATAAAGACGCATCTCAATTTTAATTTGCAAAGATCTTCAGATCTGCAAATATGTCTTAGAATTTTTTTTGTTAAATGGTTCATTGTTGTTAAATAATTACATACTCTAATTTTTTAGAGCATGTTATTTTAAGACTAGTGACCCTGCACCTCTATGTGTTTAACCCCTGCAAATTGATTAAACACATAGTAGAAATACCACTTTATACAACTCAGATGTATGGCTAGCACTGCTGATTGAATCAGCAGCAGTTTCCGCTTGGGACCGGCAGTGCATTGCGGGTGTAAAACACATAGAGGTGGAGGGTCACCAGTCTTAAAATTGCATGCTCTAATGAATAAGAGCATGTTATTTTTAGACTATAATGGCCCTTTAAATATTCTTGGTTTACCCATTCTAGTACTTGTTATTAATTATGTGACAGGCTTTTTTTCTCTGTATTATTATTATTATTATTATTATTATTACTACTACTACTATTAGCTGTAAAATCTAGAAATAGCAATGCACTCAGTATCCAGCAGATGTCCCTACAATCAATGCATAATAATAATAATATATTAAAATTATAAGGTCTATTAAAAGGGACAGTAAAGTCAAAACTAAATTTAAATTGATAGGATAGAGCATTTGCATTTTAAACAACTTTTAACTTTACTTTGGTTATCAATTTTCCTTAGTTATCTTGGTATCCATTGTTAAAGAGTAATCCTAGGTGAGCTCAGGAGCGTGCACATGTCTCCTCTGACATCTGGCAGCAGTGTTTACACAGTGTTTATAGCAAAGTGATACATAGTTACAAACACTGCTATAGAGAAGTGCAACCTACCTAGGTTTAGTCTTTAACAAAGAATACCAAAAGAACAAAGCAAATTTGATAATAGAAGTAAATTGTAAAGGTATTTAACCCCCTTAACGACCAGCGATGTACCTTGTACATTGCTGGTCTTTCAATAGGGCTTGTTTTTTGATAGCTCTGTCTCGCCACCAGCAGAAAGACTGCGCTATTTAAAGGAGGCAAGCAGGAGGGAGGGAGGTCATAATAGTGCAGTCTTGCTGTTGGCGGGGAGACTTGCACTGTTATTGGCAGAAAAACCCTTAACGACCAGCAACGTACACGTTAAGGTGTTATAAATGCATGCTCTATCTAAATCATAAAGGTTTTATTTTGACTTTACTGTCCCTTTAATGTTGGATATTGCAAACAATTTGAAATATAGTATGTGCTTGAAAAATCAACTAGAAAATACTTTTTTATAATTAAAGTCTATTTAAGATTTCAACATCTTGACTAATTTTCTACCTAGCTCTTGACTTTTCTCAGCGTCAAGCCTGAAGTATCCCAATTTAGATACAAGAGGTTCTTAGTCATCGCTTACAACCTAATTATCAAGGAGTGACAATTAACATTCAGATTCTTCCCATTACAGCTTTATTAGTGAGTCAGATGAACACAACCACATAACAATTTCTAGTGTACACATGCTTCATGGGTTGCAGATTTGCTTAACAAAGAGATATTATGTGCAAAAATCTGCTCCTTAGAGAGCTCAAACAACAAAATCAGTAACCTAGGTTTCAAAGTGCCATAAAGCAAGTAATAGTTTAAAGCAATTTGCAGCATTTTTTTTTAAACCTAACTTACATAATTGGGTTAATATCAGTTAGCCTTTTTTTACTGCCATACAAAAAAGGGTCTTTTATAGTTTATTGTGATCACACGCCACGTGTTAGGTTAGAAATTTCCTAGCAGAGCAGTGTAACCTGTACAGACCATTCTGTGCCAGTGTGCTTGCTTTGTCTTAAAAACAGAATCATCTGATCACATGACCTACTAGCTAATTGCACAACAGAAGGTAGTTCCAGTGGCAGGTGACTACAAAATGCTGAGGTAGTTAAAGGGACAAAAATGTGCACAAAATGCTTAGGGCATGTTATTATTGCATCATTACTTACATAGGTGCAGATGGGTTAAACGCATAGTTAAAGGCAGCTCCAGAGCAATGTACTACTAAGAGCAAGCTTAAAGGGCCATAATACCCAAATGTTTAAACACTTGAAAGTGATGCAGTATAGCTGTAAAAAGCTGACTAGAAAATATCACCTGAACATCTCTATGTAAAAAAGAAAGATATTTTACCTCAAAAGTTCCTCAGTAGCCACATCCCATTGTAAAGGATTTCTAAGCAGCATATTAGTGTGTCTGTCCTGGGACAGCTTAGGGGATGAGCCTTGTGAACTCTCATAATATTTCACCAATCAGGTAAAGGAAGCTTACTATGAAATCTCATGAGAGTTAAGTCAAATCTCATGAGATCACAGTAAGAGTTCATGACCTCAGCACTGCTGATGCTGATTGACTGCAGTTAATTTCTTCATTTTTTTTTACCTGCAGCTGGGAGCAGCGGAGTATAACTTTTTACAAATAACTTACTCTGCTGAGCTGAGGAGATTGTGAGGTAAAATATCTTCCTTTTTTACATAGAGATGCTCAGGTGATATTTTCCTGTCAGCTTTTTACAGTTATACTGCATCAGTTTCAAGTGATTTAGCATATGAGTATTATGTCCCTTTAAAACATATGATGAGCAAATTACAAGAGGCATCGGTGCATAACCACCAATCACCAGCTAGCGCCCAGCAGTGAATTGCCACTCCTGAGCTTACCTATGTACAATTTTCTACAAAATATAGCAAGAGAATGAAGTAAATTTAATAATAAACCATTTTAGATCTGCAACCACAAACAGGCCATAATGTAAAGGGACATGAAACCCAATTTTTTTCTTTTGTGATTTAAAAAGAGTATGCCATTTTAAACAACTTTCTAATTTACTTCTATTATCTCATTTGCTTAATTCTCTTGACATACTTTGCTGAAAAGCATATCTAGATAGGCTGCACATAGATGCTGCACATAGATGCCTTGTGTGATTGGCTCCCCCATGTGCATTGCTATTTCTTCAATAAAGGATATCTAAAGAATTAATCAAATTAGATAATAGAAGTAAATTGGAATGTTGTTTAAAATTGTATTCTCTACTTGAATCATGAAAGAAAATATTTGGGTTTAGTGTCCCTTTAAGGGGGGAAAAGGCAGCAACTAAGGTAGTGAGAAGCCACTAAACAAGTTATTTGCTCCTCAGTTGAGCGTGTTTCTTTTTATGCATACCTGTTAGGGGTCCTACCATAGAGCCACGTCGTTCCAGGAGCACAGCTAGGCAGCACAGGTTAGTGGGGAGGTTAATGCACATGGCTGCATATTTCTGGGAGAAGTGTAGATGTCCTCAGATTTACTTTGTGATTTGTAATAGAGGGAAAAAATGAGAATACTGTACTGGGCGCACTGGGCATAATGTTTGCGCTCTATAAAGTGGGATACTTATTATATATACCTAGGGAGGCTCAGAATCTGCTGATTGGTGGCTGCAAATATATGATTTTTGTCATTGGCTTTCAGCTAGCACCCAGTAATGCACTGCTTCTCCTTCAACAATGGGTACAAAGAGAATTAAAGGGACAGTCTAGTCAAAATTAAAGGTTCATGATTCAGATAGGACATGCTTTGTCCTCTTGGTATTTTTAGTTGAAAGCTAAGCCTAGGTAGGCTCATATGCTAATTTCGAAGCCCTTGAAAGGCGCTTCTTATCTGAATGCATGTGTGTGAAGTGTCTTCTTTATGAGCATCAAGTCCATTGGACACCCATAAAATATGCTAGGTTTCCTATTGTGTTGCCCATTGCTTAATGGAGGAGGCAAGTAAGAAAAATAGTTTACACAGTTTTTATTTTAAATATTTAATCAGGTAACATAATTAAAGAAAACTGCTCATATTAACCTTTGCTTTCACTAAATTATTTTAAAATGTAGTTACTATTTTACGTAGAAGAGGGTCACAGGGGATTGTTAAAAGAAAAGCAAATTAATCAGTACCACCCTGAGCCCTTGATAGGGAGCTTGCGGTCACCTATGTTAGCATCTCTAATATTCAGGGTCTAGACACCCCTTTTAGGACTTATGTACTCTGTAAACCATTTCTTTAGATCCGTAGTTACTAAATAACTGCTCTGATAAAATCAGAATAAAGCATATTCAGTGTTCTCCACAGAAAAGTTTGACAAGCTATGAAGTAGCTGGGTGGGAGCATTGTTATAATTTGCTATATTATAATTGTTATTTATAAATGTTACTTAATCTATCCAAAAATGTAATATTAGCTAAATCTTAGCTTAATGTTGGCTTTAAAGGGACAGGAAAACCTCAAAATTATCTTTCATGATTTAGATAGAACATACAATTGCAATCAACTTTCTAATTTACATCTATTATCAAATTTGATTCACTTTCTTTATATCCTTTGCTGAAGGACCAGCATTGACAGCTGAACACATCTAATTAGCCAATCACAAGAGACAAATGTGTGCAGGCATCAATCAACAGCTATTTCCCACTAGTGTAGGATATGTGTATATTCTTTTATTTCCCTTTAATTTTATCCAACTGGTCACTAAAATCAGCTGGGTGATGTGCCCATTAAATAGGACCTGTAATTATAATATCAAACTATCAGTTTGTGACCTATGGTGAATCTAACAAGCAACACTATCAATTAAACATTCTTATGTGTTCTTTAGGTGATTTGTCATCACGGCACACCTACTTAATAAAATTAGTTTTTTAATTGCAGGACTCATGATGAATCACAGAAGGCTTAGTGACTAAATATATCCCCTGTCATAAATACACTGTTCGTATTAAAAGAGATGAAACAACTCTCCTGGAATGACAGTTGGCATCTATGAACAAGGTTGGTCTAGGAAGCTTTAGGGCTACTATTCACTTTGATTCCATAAACACAGTTCCATGACATGTAAGGTACCCAGTGATCAGGCAGGAATATCAGGAAAAGCAGCAGGTCTAAGGTTAGCAAGCTATAGCGGACCTACTCTACAGAGGACACCGGGGGCAAATTGTTTTTAGGGCTCCCAAAAGTAACTCGGTATTTATCAATAGTAATAATGTGCATGCTGCTCTGTATAATGATTTTGGGGATAAACAGACAGTTCTGCATTCTGCACTAATAAAAGGCTCCTTTACGTTAGGATTGTACACATTCTGCACACATAGCTATGTATAGATTGGCTGCTATGGGTCCCTAGCACTTGAGCCCTGGTACAATTGCACCTGCTGCACCAAAGGTAGTAAGGAACATGCTTTTGATATGAAGTCTGAAGCATTGGGCCTACAGTCTCTTAAAGAAGGGCCATTCACACAGCTCACATTGAAAGGCACTGGAGTTATTAGTGCCTTTGTTGCTTTAAAAATAGAGCAGATTTTTGACTAATCACTTCAGCCATAAATAAAAAAAATTACAGTAATTATTTTTGTCTTTAACCCCTTCACCCAAATAGACGTAGAGAGAGAGAGAAAGAAAGAAAGAAAGAGAGAAAGAAAGAGAGAAAGAAAGAGAGAAAGAAAGAGAGAAAGAAAGAAAGAAAGAAAGAAAGAAAGAAAGAAAGAAAGAAAGAAAGAAAGAAAGAAAGAAAGAAAGAAAGAAAGAAAGAAAGAAAGAAAGAAAGAAAGAAAGAAAGAAAGAAAGAAAGAAAGAAAGAAAGAAAGAAAGAAAGAAAGAAAGAAAGAAAGAAAGAAAGAAAGAAAAAGAAAGAGAGAGAGAAAATAATGCTTAATTACATTTCAGTGAATAGACTACACAAAATCATAGGGGAAAATAGGAAATACAAAGTTCTGCCTATTCTTTGGAATATACCTCACAGAGATTCAAGATTATAACAATTAATTCAATACAACCTTACGTGTCTCTCAAAAGAACAGAATGCATGTTCTACTTTCTTAAAGGGACATAAAACCTACAATTTTTCTTTAGCGATTCAGATAGAACATACAATTTTAAACAACTTTCCAATGTACGTTATTAAGCAAATTTTCTTTGTTTTCTTGATATCCTTTGTTGAAAAGCAGAAAGGTAAGTTCAGGAGTGTGCACGTGTCTGCAGCACTGTAAGGCAGCAGTTTTGCAACAATGTTATACATTAGCAAGAGCACTATTTCCTGTCATGTAGTGCTCCAGACATTTGCACGTTACCGATCTAGATATCTCTTCAACAAATACTAACATGAGAATAAAGCAAATTTGATAACAGAAGTATATTGGAAGCTTTTGTAAAATTGTATTCTAAAACATGAAAGAAAAATGTTGGGTTTCATGTCCATTTAAAAGGGACATAAAAGTGCAAAAAGAAGAAGCGTTGATGATTTATAGATGTTTTATTATTTTACTATTGCTTACAGATAACTATGTATTTAACCCTTGCCATGGGGTTAAATACATAGTTAAAGTCATCTCCAGAGCAGCAATGTACTACTAGGACCTCTCTAAACACATTTGGTGAGCCAATGGCAAGAGGCATATGTGTGTAGCCACAAATCACCAGCTAGCTCCCAATAGTGCATTGCTGCTCTTGAACCTACCTAGGTATGATTTTAAAAAAGGATTTAAGATAATTAAGTAAATTTGATAATAGAAGTAAAGGAAAAAATCGCATGCTCTAAACCATGAAAGTTTAATTTGGACTTTCATTAACTTCATTAGACTAAAACCTAACCAAATGTTTTTTATATTTTTAAGTAAGATGCGCTAGCTTTGAAAACAGTCTACAAAACGTGTCTGAAAACTTTATCTGTAGTTTGTTAAGAGTTCAAGGCTCTTCCCTTACCGTATATAAATAAAGTGAGTACATGTTCTTCTTCCCTTGCCGTATATAAATAAAGTGAGTACATGTTCTTCTTCCCTTACCGTATATAAATAAAGTGAGTACATGTTCTTCTTCCCTTACCGTATATAAATAAAGTGAGTACATGTTCTTCTACCCTTACCGTATATAAAGTGAGTACATGTTCTTCTTTCCTTACCGTATATAAATAAAGTGAGTACATGTTCTTCTACCCTTACCGTATATAAAGTGAGTACATGTTCTTCTTTCCTTACCGTATATAAATAAAGTGAGTACATGTTCTTCTTCCCTTACCGTATATAAATAAAGTGAGTACATGTTCTTCTTCCCTTACCGTATATAAATAAAGTGAGTACATGTTCTTCTACCCTTACCGTATATAAAGTGAGTACATGTTCTTCTTCCCTTACCGTATATAAAGTGAGTACATGTTCTTCTTCCCTTACCGTATATAAATAAAGTGAGTACATGTTCTTCTTCCCTTACCGTATATAAATAAAGTGAGTACATGTTCTTCTTCCCTTACCGTATATAAATAAAGTGAGTACATGTTCTTCTTCCCTTACCGTATATAAATAAAGTGAGTACATGTTCTTCTTCCCTTACCGTATATAAATAAAGTGAGTACATGTTCTTCTTCCCTTACCGTATATAAATAAAGTGAGTACATGTTCTTCTTCCCTTACCGTATATAAATAAAGTGAGTACATGTTCTTCTTCCCTTACCGTATATAAATAAAGTGAGTACATGTTCTTCTTCCCTTACTGTATATAAATAAAGTGAGTACATGTTCTTCTTCCCTTACCGTATATAAATAAAGTGAGTACATGTTCTTCTTCCCTTACTGTATATAAATAAAGTGAGTACACGTTCTTCTTCCCTTACCGTATATAAATAAAGTGAGTACATGTTCTTCTTCCCTTACCGTATATAAATAAAGTGAGTACATGTTCTTCTTCCCTTACCGTATATAAATAAAGTGAGTACATGTTCTTCTTCCCTTACCGTATATAAATAAAGTGAGCACATGTTCTTCTTCCCTTACCGTATATAAATAAAGTGAGTACATGTTCTTCGTCCCTTACCGTATATAAATAAAGTGAGTACATGTTCTTCTTTCCTTACCGTATATAAATAAAGTGAGTACATGTTCTTCTTTCCTTACCATATATAAAGTGAGTACATGTTCTTCTTCTTCCCTTACCGTATCTAAATAAAGTGAGTACATGTTCTTCTTCCCTTACCGTATATAAATAAAGTGAGTACATGTTCTTCTTCTTCCCTTACCGTATATAAATAAAGTGAGTACATGTTCTTCTTCCCTTACCGTATATAAATAAAGTGAGTACATGGGGAGGCGCCGCTGCTGGCTGCCACACTTTCCTCAGGCTCCTGACCTCTTCTGGATTTGTCTTAATTTTAACCTTCTTACATTCAAAATTCATCATAATTATTTCAAGGACCAATACCGACTCCACATAACGCACAACTTGACTCATAAAAATTGAACGGATGAGATTACTAAAGTGAGATACTCAACGGATGGAAATATACTCCCACCGGACCATCTTACTACCAGAAAGAGATACCTTCAGCTGAACACCACAAACAAGGTACACTTAAACTAAAAAAAAAAAAAAAAAAAAAAGACTCAACCCATGCACAAATTGGGTTTTGGATTTCATCATCCATTTAGCAATGCTCAGATTTCATTTCTAAACACAAGAAAAACTAATTGATTAAATCTATTTTACTAAAATACATTGGTTTTAAAACCCCTGCATGCTTTCTTATCTGTTATCTACAATGCAGCCTGAAGTGCAAAATCTCACACCTCACTCTGGCCTGAATCCTATAGAGCATGGCAATGTAACCAGCCCCCACTGCTAACAATCCTACAAATACTAGAAGCTATTTTAACACCTTCACTGCAGAGGGAATGACCACCTATAAGCCCTCACTTCTGCACTCCTTAAGACCCCAAAAAGCGGTCGCAGCACTCAGTCCCTCACTAGTGGCTACCCTAAAATCACTCAGCATTTTTAAAGGGACCGACAGGGGCTGTCGTGGAGGAAAATCAAAATTTAAAGTTCTATATCCTGACACTATCACAGCTGCCCCACCACCCTGTCCCCCCACAAGCCCAATTGAAGTGATCCAACCTAAAAGCCACAAAAACCACACTATCAAATCAAGAAAATCTCGTTCTGTGATCCCTATTAGAAGACACGTTGTCTCTAAAGTACAGCGCAAAAACTCAGAATCCCAAGACTGTCCTATCAGAGCAATCCTATGCAATGCCAGATCAATAAAGAACAAAACAGCTATCATTTCCGACCTTATTGAAACATGCGAATTAGCATGCATCACAAAATCATGGTTAGATGAAAATGCAGGGCCTATTCTAGAGGCAGCTATTCCAGACAATTACACAGTGTTCTACCACCCGAGACAAGATCGCAAGGGAGGCAGAGTTATGATCTGTGCAAAATCATCCTTAAATCCCAGACCAATATCAGTCCACAAAACCCAATCTTTTGAATGTGTAGCTGCCAGCCTCAATAGAGAGAGGATTCCGAATACTGCTAATATACAGACCCCCAGGAGATGAGAAGAGATTTCTTCAGGAACTCCCAGACCTTTTGGCTGGCTTAATCCTTGAACACCCCAAATGGCTTATATTAGGAGACTTCAACACTTGGATTGACAACACCCTATCCCTGCTTGGGCAGGATCTCCTCAGCTTGATGAGTACACTCGGTTTTACACAAATCGTCACCACTCCCACCCACAGAAAAGGTCATACACTTGATCTAGTGTTTCAGTCTGGACTAAAAGTGTCACCAGTAACTGTAAACCCAGTTACCTGGTCAGACCAAAACTCCATTCACTTCTCCATTGTATCACAATCAACCAGACACCAGCCTCAGAACTTGGTCAAACACCGCTCATTAAAAGGGGTGACACCACTGGATGTAGCATCACATATGGATCTAAGTGAACTAATGGGCACCTGCGAAGACCCCAGCTCCTTAGTCCGACTCTACAACAACACCATGAGAGACACCCTAGAAAGCATTGCACCATCTTGCATACGCACTGTCCAAATCCACAACAATGCACCGTGGTTTGATAGCTCCATCAGAGAAATGAAAAGAACAGGACGTAAGCTTCAGAGAAAGTGGCGCAGAACACATGATCCAGAGGATAAAGCCGCTCTTACCAAACATCTAAATAAATATCAATCCAAGATAACTCAGAAAAAATCTTCATTTTTATCACGCGAAATTGCACTCTCCCACAATAGACCCAGGCAACTGTTTCGCACAGTAGAAAGGCTCTGCAAACCAGCATGCATGCTTAGCCCCACCAACTTTTCTCAGGATAAATATGAAGCATTTGCAAACTTCTTCAGAGACAAGATTTCCTCAATCTGAACCGCTATCACAGCAGGCCAAACAGTTACACACCAGAACCACTACAATGGAATGCCAGACTGCCCCAGTTTATGGTCCACTTTTACAAATGTGGATATAAAAGAAGTTAAAAACACCATACAAAGTTGCACCCTACTACGTGTGACTTAGACCCTGCTCCAACTCAGCTCATATCTGGATGCATTGAAACACTCGCCCCAGTCCTCACAAAAATACTGCAGTGTTCACTAAAAACAGGAGACTTTCCAGATCCTCTAAAAGAAGCTGTGGTAAAACCACTCCTAAAGAAACCTTTATTAGACCCAGACTGCATGACTAATTACAGACCAGTATCCAACCTCCCATTTCTGGGGAAAATAATTGAAAAAGTAGTGGCAACTCAACTGGAAGCCCATCTATCACGCCTAAACATATTCGATCCTTTCCAGTCAGGCTTCAGATGCCGCCACAGCACTGAAACAGCACTAGTCTGAGTGCTAAATGATCTCCTCATGGCAAGAGACAAAGGTGATTACTCCATTCTAACCCTCCTGGATCTCTCAGCTGCATTTCACACCATTGACCATAGGATTCTAATAGAGCGCTTGCAGTACATCTGTGGTCTAGGAGGCACAATCCTTAACTGGTTTAAATCCTTCCTCGCTGATCAAGCTCATCAGCACCAACAGAACTGGCCTGCGGAGTTCCACAAGGATCTATCCTGTCTCCCATGCTATTCGCAATTTACTTACTACCACTGAGGGACATCATTAACCGACATGGCCTAAGGTATCATTGTTACGCTGATGACACACAACTCTACTTCTCCTTTGCTCCAGATACTACAGACCCAACATGCCGCATAAACAGTTGCTTAACAGACCTCATAGAATGGATGAATGCTAGCTGTCTCAAAGTGAACCCGGACAAAACAGAGTTACTCTTGGTGAGGGGACCCCGGGCATCAAAAATATCCCACGATCACCCAACTGGCCTAGAGCTTGGAGGCTTTGAACTCGTTAGTTCAGCAAAGTTACGAAACCTCTGAGTGCTGATTGACGCTGGATCTTTTAAACAGCAGATTTCCTCCGCAATAAAATCTGCCTACTTTCATCTGAAAAACATAGCCAGGATACAACACTTAAAGGGACAGTTCACCCAAAAACTTTCTCCCCTTTAAATTATTCCCAATGATCCTTTTTACCTGCTAGAGTGTATTAAATTGATTGCAAGTAGCTCCTTTACTCATATTTCAGCATTTGAAATAGCTGATTTAGCTTGTGGTTTCCCAACCTATACTGAAAGTTTTGATACTGGCGTATACGCTATTGAATAGCCTAAGTAAACACAGCCAGCAGAATAGATTACACCCTCAGTGGGGGGCATGGTAGTTAAGTAATAAAATGATAATTTTCCATTGTTCTCTTTATGTATTGAGCGTTGGTGTTCCAGACAAATATAAGATAAGGAAGCAAGTCTGTGTACATAAAAGTGATAACATATTTTAAAATTGGCCTGCTGACCTTCAAAGCCTTAAACAACCAAGGCCCACAGTACCTAAAAGAGCTCCTGACACCCTACATCCCATCCCGTTCACTTAGGTCAGCCAACACATCCCTCCTCTCAGTGCCAAGAATAAGTACAAACTCAGGCTCCAGCGCATTCTGCCACGCTGCCCCTACTTTCTGGAACTCTTTACCGTGCGCAATCAGAGGCACCGTCCTTACAGACTTTAAAAAAAAAAGCTAAAGACCCACCTCTTCCATCAGGCATTCAGTCCGCTTATCTAACCTTCAGAAACTCCTAACTTTTATGTCTTATGTTGGTACAGTATATTTGTTAAGTGCTTTGAGTCTCACAGGGAGAAAAGTGCTATATATATCGCAAATTATTATTATTATATTATTATGTTCTTCTTCTTCCCTTACCGTATATAAATAAAGTGAGTACATGTTCTTCTTCCCTTACCGTATATAAATAAAGTGAGAACATGTTCTTCTTCCCTTACCGTATATAAATAAAAAGTGAGTACATGTTCTTCTTCCCTTACCGTATATAAATAAAAAGTGAGTACATGTTATTCTTCCCTGACCGTATATAAATAAAGTGAGTACATGTTCTTCTTCCCTTACCGTATATAAATAAAAAGTGAGTACATGTTCTTCTTCCCTTACCGTATATAAATAAAGTGAGTACATGTTCTTCTTCCCTTACCGTATATAAATAAAGTGAGTACATGTTCTTCTTCCCTTACCGTATATAAATAAAGTGAGTACATGTTCTTCGTCCCTTACCGTATATAAATAAAGTGAGTACATGTTCTTCTTCCCTTACCGTATATAAATAAAGTGAGTACATGTTCTTCTTCCCTTACCGTATATAAATAAAGTGAGTACATGTTCTTCTTCCCTTACCGTATATAAATAAAATGAGTACATGTTCTTCTTCCCTTACCGTATATAAATAAAGTGAGTACATGTTCTTCTTCCCTTACCGTATATAAATAAAGTGAGTACATGTTCTTCTTCCCTTACCGTATATAAATAAAGTGAGCACATGTTCTTCTTCCCTTACCGTATATAAATAAAGTGAGTACATGTTCTTCTTCCCTTACCGTATATAAATAAAGTGAGTACATATTCTTCTTTCCTTACCGTATATAAATAAAGTGAGTACATGTTCTTCTTTCCTTACCGTATATAAATAAAGTGAGTACATGTTCTTCTTTCTTTCATTTTTATCAAAATTAAGTCAAATGTACTTAAAGGGACAGTCTACATCAGAATTGTTATTGTTTAAAAAGACAGATAATCCCTTAATTACCCATTTCCCAGTTTTGCATAACCAACAGTTATAATAATACACTTTTTACCTCTGTGATTACCTTGTATCTAAGTCTCTGCAGACTGCCCCCTTATTTCAGTTCTTTTGACAGACTTGCATTTTAGCCAATCAGAGCCGACTCCTAGGTAACTCCACATGCGTGAGCAGAATCTTATCTATATGGCCCACAATCACTAACGCCTTCTATTTGTGAAAAACTGTCAAATGCTTTCAGATAAGAGGCGGCCTTTAAGGGCAAAAAAATAGCATATGAGCCTACCTAGGTTTAGCCTTCAACTAAGAATACAAAGATAACAAAGCCCAATTAAAAAAAAATTGAAAAGTTGTTTAAAATTACATGCCCTATCTGAATCATGAAAGTTTATTTTTGACTTGACTGTCCCTTTAAGATGTCAGCCTATTTTACTTTTTAAATTAAACATTTTTTATTTAGACAAAACATGCAATCTTAAACAACTTTCCAATTTACTTAAATTATCAAATTTGCTTTGGTCTCTGTATCCTTTGTTGAAATGTAAAGCTAAGTAGGCGGATAGTAGCTTAGGAGTGTGCATATGCCTGTTTGTACACTCCTACAGGCCCATTTATCAAGCTCCGTACGGAGCTTGAAGGGCCGTGTTTCTGGCGAGTCTTCAGACTCGCCAGAAACACAACTTATGAAGCAGCGGTCTAAAGACCGCTGCTCCATAACCCTGTCCGCCTGCTCTGAACAGGCGGACAGGAATCGCCGGACATCAACCCGATCGAATACGATCGGGTTGATTGACAGCTCCCTGCTGGCGGCCGATTGGCCGCGAGTCAGCAGGGGGCGGCGTTGCACCAGCAGCTCTTGTGAGCTGCTGGTGCAATGTTAAATGCGGAGAGCGTATTGCTCTCCGCATTTAGCGAGGTCTTGCGGACCTGATCCGCAGTGTCGGATCAGGTCCGCAAGCCCTTTGATAAATGGGCCTGCTAAGCTTTGCTGAAGTGTGAAGCTAAGTATGCTTAGTAGTGTACACATGCCTGTGTGTACACTAATAAGCTTCTATCAGCCTACTTAGATTAATAGAAGTAAATTGGAAAATGTTTATTAAAGTGTTCATGCTTTATCCAATCCATTTGTTTAATTTTGAATTGACTACCCCTTTAAGTGGCCAAAATACAGCACTGGATTTTGAGTAGAAACAGGAAAAAAAAGGATAGTAATAATAAGTATTCCTCCTCATACTACAAATCCTGAACTGAATTCTATGTCTATTTCTGCTGTCTATCTCCTTATTAACATTCTGTCAAACTAAATTGAAATACTCCTACATGTTTCTGAAAAGAAATAATGTTTTGAAGGACCTTTCCTCCAGTATACCAGCAAGGGGTGAGCCTTTCCCATGGGATAGACTGTGGTTATCAACTTGTATGCTCACATATTTCTATTGTTAGCAAAACTGTTGAACATGAACAGATAGCCAGAACTTTGTGATACTAGCAAATTCTTTGTACCACTAGTCTTAAAAAGGGATATTCCAGACAAAATTGGAATCCACATGGATGCATTTTAGTTTTGAATATAAGAATCTTGTTATATACTGTACTTGTATTAGCAAAAATGCTTATAATAAAAGCTATGCACCGTGCACCAGCACTTTAAACACAGCAGTTGCTCAGAGAACCGAAGGTACTTGTACCATCTGGTAATTACTCAATTTGTTAAAGGGGCACTGAACCCAAATGTTTATTTTTGTGATTCAGATAGAGCATGCAATTTTAAGCAACTTTCTAATTTACTCCTATTACCATTTTTTCTTCGTTCTCTTGCTATCTTTATTTGGGGGGAAAAAGGCATCTAAGCTATTTTTGGTTCAGTCCTCTGGACAGCACTTTTTTATTGGTGGATGAATTTATCCACCAATCAGCAAGAACAACCCAGGTTGTTCACCAAAAATGGGCTGGCATCTAAACTTACGTTCTTGCATTTCAAATAAAGATACCAAGAGAATGAAAAAATGTGATAATAGGAGTAAATTAGAAAGTTACTTAAAATTGCATGCTCTATCTGAATCACGAAATAAATAAATTTGGGTTCAGTGTCCCTTTAATTGCTGACATGATAAAAGTCCTACTGGCACTCTGAGCAGCTGAAGTATTTAAAATACTGGCACACTGAGAATATCTAGCTTCACATGCATGTGGCACGTGCATGGAAAAATATTAACACTAAAACAGTGATAACTTTTACTAGAAGCATTTTTGCCAATACATTCATATTGTAAATATGTTTCTTATCAATGATCTAATTCATTTATGTGCATTTAAATTGTGACCAGAATGTTAATGACTGTTTGTAGTAGCCATAGGCCTTCCATCATACGTGCAAATGGCTACTTGACATACAGAAAACATTAAAAATTGAAAAAATGAAATATTAGTCGATGCCATAGGCTGTCATCTTGCAGAGTCCCTATATGTGTTATTGGTTTTAAGAAACCTAAATTATAAGCTCCCACTAGAGGGCCAAATGGTCTCATTTGCCATCTGTATGTTAACTTTTATTTACTGTTCATGATACAATAACTGCATAACTGTATAGGAGTCACAGCAGAATATACTGGTGCTGTATAAATATATAAAGATATTAAACCCATCTGTTTATATTTATTTGATAGATAGGGGATTGAACATAATTATTTATTTATGATGAGCCAATATTAATAAAGAAATAACAGATTTAGATGAACTAGAAGTTTATCTAGAATGGGACTTTTCTGTTCATAATTAGACTTATTAGGAGCCATTTGAGAGAATACCATTGAGACAAGATTTGTTTTATATTCAATTTAAGAGGCAAACATCAAGCTAGAAATAATACACACCGTGTTGTAAAACTCAGCGATGGTGGGCACAATCTTGTAGTTGTCCTCACACCAGTCCACTTCTGAGCTGCCAGCTTGAAGTTGATCCCAAATCTTCAGTGACTCCATGGGTAGATAAAGACTTTTTATGGGAGCTTTTTTTGTTGTTGATAAGTTGGTGCAGATATTGGCACAATGCAGAGATCCTTGCACCTGCTTAGGGACCACCTGTAGTGGCTCAGAACAAGTTGAGTGACTGCGGACAGTTACGATCTAGCTGAGATGAAGCTTCTCCTGTGATGTCTTAATATATGGAGCCAGGTGTAGCGAACACAAAGACAGCTACAATATTATATGATCTGAGTTGCTTTGTTGATGAGACCAGCTAATTAGCAAACTCCAGTAATTAATGTGTGAGCAATACAGGTTCAGAATAATACAGTAGTGGCTGATTCCAGTGACTGCCTTGTAGAACCAGTCTATTGTTTGTGAGTAGATTTAAATGCTGTAAATCTTAGGTTCAAGTAATATTGTGTGTCAGCTTTCCACATGTTATATAATGCTGTATTCAAGGTCCTGTATGGGCTCAAAATACACTGCGCATCAGATACAATAGCTGCTCACTATGAATTCTGAATCTATGTAAACTTCAATCAGGGCAGCAATGGCCCCTGCTGTGCGATGGGGGTCTGCAGAGGAGTCTTCACAGAGGTACCGTGAGGTCATATAAACTCTAGCTTTGCTCCAATGTGCTTGGCTGCTCTGTGCCATCTGCCTGATGCTGACAAGTATTAATAGTCTTAGTCTGCACAGTGTGAGCCCTCCCTCTGGGATGGCTGAACAGCGATTATAGGCACCACATAAAACCATCACGCCTCTAATGTGCACACACTACAGACTCCTCCTATCTGTTGTTCCTCAGCAGTCAGCAGGGCCTCAGTCTGGATCTTCTTTAAAAAAAATTAGTGCAGTGCCCCTTTCCACTCATCTCTCCCCTGGATATCCTGCAGTTTGCAGATTTTTCTTTTACTGATTTGCTATTGTATCTTCATTTTTCGTTACTAGTAGCTATTCTATTTTCTGCTTTTTGCTACCCAGCATCTCACTGAAAATATTGTTTCCAATAAAATAAAAGTTCAGTTGTGTAAGGTTTGTGCTTTTTGTGAGACGTTACAGCCATGTTCTCATAAAAGTATGCGGCATGTGACTGCTTTATCATTTGACAAATATGTTGTTTTGATGTTAAGATTTCTCAACAAATCTGAAAAACAAAACTGATTTAGTAAGCAAGATTGAGAGTATATTAGGCAATATATCTAGTAAGCCAGGAATAATTTAGTTATACAGGTAGCCCTCAGTTTACGCCGAGGTTAGGTTCCAGAAGGAATGGTTGTAAATCGAAACCTTTGTAAATTGAAACCCAGTTTATAATGTAAGTCAATGGGAAGTGAGGGAGTTAGGTTCCAGGCCTGTCTCAAAATTGTCATAAGTAACACCTAATACATTATTTTTAAAGCTTTGAAATGAAGACTTTAAATGCTAAACAGCGTTATAAACCTAATAAAATAATCAAACAACACAGAATATATAATTAAACTAAGTTAAATTAACAAAAAACATTTGCTAAACAGCATTATAAACCTAATAAAATAATCACACAACACAGACTTCACTTGCATTTTTCTGCAAACAGTTCTTTCTATGCATTCCAACCTGGACTGATTTATAGACAGGAAGATCTTGTTCCTTTGAAATCTGCTCAATAGCTCAGGTCTGGTTAAACCGATTAATTTCAGGTTGCTTGGCTTTGCTGCAACACAAGCGGACAGCTCCACCTACTGGCTATTTTAATAAATGCACTGCTTCTCAATGCTTTTCAATAGTAGTCACATGACTGGAAAAAAAGGTTGTTATTCTGAAACGGTGTAAATTGAACCGTTGTAAAACGAGGGCCACCTGTACTACAGAATAAGCTCTGGCTGAAAATTGATACTGAAAGCTATTGTTTTGTGTAAAAAGGGTTCATCAATTTGTATGACAAATATTTTGAAATTGCCTAGTTCTTGTTTCCCCCCCTGATACAGCTTTTAGAAATCTTTCTATAAAGCTATGAACTTGTGTCGGCCAGTATCTGTACAAAAATACATTCCTATTATCTGCTCTTTTATTTAATTAATATATAAAATGTGTGTGTGTATGATTTTATTCCATATTAAACCATGTTAGCATTTTTTTGTCTACAAAATTCCAGTGAGCGTGGGAATATTTAATAGATAAATTCAATAATAAGCTTTTCAGCTAAAAGATAATATATATCTTCATATGTCCCTTTAACTGGTGAAAAACTTTAGAATAGGAGTGCTCAGACTAGTGAGTTGTGATCTACTTATTTGTAAAATTTGTCACTGAGATCTACTTATGCCAAATTTAAGAAAACTGCACATATTGCATGCAGCATGCTCCAAATGCTAAAAATCAGGGTGTTCTTTTTTTCACATGCATAGTACATAGGGTTAAAGGGACAGTCAATTAAAAAAAAATATGTTGTTTAAAGTTAAAGTAAACTATCCACAAGCTCTACGGCAACGCAAAATACCGCTTAAAATATGTTGAGTTTAGTTCAAGATTTTGTAAAATCTTCTCTTTCTTTCATGTAATTGGCAAGAGTCCATGAGCTAGTGATGTATGGGATATACAATCCTACCAGGAGGGACAAAGTTTCCCAAACCTCAAAATGCCTATAAATACACCCCTCACCACACCCACAATTCAGTTTTACAAACTTTGCCTCCTATGGATGTGGTGAAGTAAGTTTGTGCTAAGATTTCTACGTTGATATGCGCTTCTCAGCATTTTGAAGCCCGGTTCCTCTCAGAGTGCAGTGAATGTCAGAGGGATGTGAAGGGAGTATCACCTATTGAATGCAATGGTTTTCCTCACGGGAGATCTATTTCATAGGTTCTCTGTTATCGGTCGTAGAGATTCATCTCCTACCTCCCTTATTCAGATCAACAATATACTCTCATATTTACCCGAGTAATCCTAGGATTACCCAAACGCTTCTGGATAAAGCTAATGCGTACACTGTAATTCCCCCATCTTCACTATCTTTTTTGCCTCCACCTGGGGGGTTTAAGGGGTTTAAACCCCCCAGGCAGAGGCAAAAAAAATAGTGAAGATGGGGAAATTACAGTGCACTGTATATATGTGTGTTTAGAGATTAGGTTCTGTAGCTGTTATGAGCGCTGTGATCAGCTGAGCGCTGTGATTAACTTTAAGCAGGTAGCTTTATCCAGAAGCGTTTAAGCAGGTAGCATTATCCAGAAGCGTTTGGGTAATCCTAGGATTACCCTGGTAAAGCCCGATGTATGATCTTACATCGTGCTTTACCCACAGCCGCTGGGGTAATGTCAGTTTTACCCGTGTAATGATACGATTACCTGGATATCTGACTTTACCCATACTATATATACACTCACACACACAAGTATATATTTATATGTGTATATATATATATATGTGTGTGTGTGTATATTTGTCTAAATATGTGTATGTGTGTATGTATACATGTCTATAGACTCGATGTGTATAAGTGAGTATACATGTGTATATGTGTTTAAATGTGTAACTAGGTATGTGTAAACATATATACACATACAGATACATAAATACACATGTAAACACTTATATATAAATATATGTACACATTTTTCAACATTTTTCCACGCATATAAACACTGATGTTCAAAAACAGTGCAAGATAAGTTACATGGTATGTCAATAATAGGTACAACATTCTATATAGTGCTATCTGAGAAGACAGTTCCAGTCCAACAGTTGATGCTGTTAAAGTATGAGGGAAATGTAGAAGCATGTATCCTTCTGGAAAGATTAGAGGAGTGGTCAGTCTCTTCGGGAGAAGATACCGATGGAGAATGCTAGGTGTATAACAGGTGTTCATGGGTAGACAACAAATGTAATTTAAAGTGATTATCAATCCTAGCGTTTATGAAATGCTAGGATTGACCATTGGAACAAATAAAGGGGACTTTCATTCATGAAATATAAAATACTTCATGCTTAAAGCTCCTTTATTTGTTTCAAGCGTTCGCCGCACTGAGCTGCTCAGGCAGCACACTGCAGAACGCTGTTTTGCTAAGAGGTGAAGTTTCCGCCTCTTAGAAAATAGCCATGCAGGAAATCTGGCGCCACACGTAATGCCACTTCAACACAGGTCATGTCATCATGTTTTTTCAATATTAGTGTACTCTAACACCCATCACATTGATGTGGATGACATTTACATAGTAAATAACAAAGGAGAATGGTTATGGTGAAATAGAAATATTTTTAATTTTTACGTGACTTTTTGGATTAGGTTGCTGAGCTGCCTGTGGTGGATAGCCTTGTCCTCCTTGTTCCTGCAGATGTGGGTGTTTTTGCTGGTGTGCTGTTGGCCGATGATACGCTGTGATAGGCTGTGTCTTGCTGGTGTGTAAAGTGTTCCACAACACACCCAACAGCTGATTATGTTCTCTGGATCTATTGTCCGCCTGCAGCTGCATATCAACCAGCCATCTCATCATATGTGACTGATTGGCCACAGTTACCTTGAACAATGTTGCCATGTCTCTCTGCAGTGCTAGGCTCTGTCTGTGGAACCTCTCTGTGCTTCTGAGGAGCTTCCTCTGGATCCTAATGTATTCAGTATCCAGGGGAGTCTCCAATGTATACTCAGACTGTTGAGCAACATGGCTGGCAGTTGTTTGAGTGCCAGGAGTCCGGAAAACAGGTGATGCTGGTGAACGTGCTGCTGCTGCTAGATGTGCAATTGCTGAAGCTGCAGCTTCTTGGGATGGAATTGATGAAGCTGCTGCTGAAGCTGATGTTGGTGCTTCTGCTGAAGCTGATGCTGGTGCTTCTTCTGAAGCTGCTGCTGAAGCTGATGCTGGTGCTTCTTCTGAAGCTGCTGCTGAAGCTGATGTTGGTGCTTCTTCTGAAGCTGCTGCTGAAGCTGATGTTGGTGCTTCTGCAGAAGCTGCTGATGCTGTATGTTGAATTTCTGAAGCTGCAGATGCTGGAGCTTGTCTTAAAGCTGCAGATATATGTGAACATGTGGGTATCCTATTCACATGGTAGGGCTTATACTGATTCACATGTCAACCTGTATTACATGCATGTGCACATTGTGAGTCGGTTTATGATTTGAATATGATCAGAATTCAGGGATGTGTTTTCTACAATAGTTATGTGTACATGTCAATGATGAACTCAGGGGTGAAACTACAGGGGGTGCAGGGTGGGGGCCCAGCTTAAAATAAAATAAATAAAAAAAAATGTTTTTCTTTTTTTCTTCAATAAAAACAATTGACCTGCCACTGCCTGCACTGATATCATGTAAGTGTGACATGATGCTTTACTAGTGTCTCTGACTACAGGGGTTAGTGTTTCTGTTTTACCCATTGGTGTTTATGTGTGTATGTATGTGACTGTGTTTGTATTTATGTGTGTATGTGTGTGTGTGTATGTATGTGACTGTGTGTGTATTTATGTGTGTGTGTGTGTGTGTATGTATGTGACTGTGTGTGTATTTATGTGTGTATGTGTGTATGTATGTATGTGACTGTGTGTGTATTTATGTGTGTGTGTGTGTGTGTATGTATGTGACTGTGTGTGTATTTATGTGTGTATGTGTGTATGTATGTATGTGACTGTGTGTGTATTTATGTGTGTATGTGTGTATGTATGTGACTGTGTGTGTATTTATGTGTGTGTGTGTGTATGTATGTGACTGTGTGTGTATTTATGTGTGTATGTATGCATGTGACTGTGTGTGTATTTATGTGTGTGTGTGTGTGTATGTGACTGTGTGTGTATTTATGTGTGTGTGTGTGTATGTGTGTATGTATGTGACTGTGTGTGTATTTATGCATGTATGTGTGTATGTGTGTGTGTATGTGACTGTGTGTGTATTTATGTGTGTGTGTGTGTGTGTATGTATGTATGTGACTGTGTGTGTATTTATATGTGTGTGTATGTGACTGTGTGTGTATGTGTGTATGTGTGTATGTATGTATGTGACTGTGTGTGTATTTATGTGTGTGTGTGTGTGTGTGTATGTATGTGACTGTGTGTGTATTTATGTGTGTATGTGTGTATGTATGTATGTGACTGTGTGTGTATTTATGTGTGTGTGTGTGTGTGTATGTATGTGACTGTGTGTGTATTTATGTGTGTATGTGTGTATGTATGTATGTGACTGTGTGTGTATTTATGTGTGTATGTGTGTATGTATGTGACTGTGTGTGTATTTATGTGTGTGTGTGTGTGTGTGTATGTATGTGACTGTGTGTGTATTTATGTGTGTATGTATGCATGTGACTGTGTGTGTATTTATGTGTGTGTGTGTGTGTGTGTATGTGACTGTGTGTGTATTTATGTGTGTGTGTGTGTGTATGTGTGTATGTATGTGACTGTGTGTGTATTTATGCATGTATGTGTGTATGTGTGTGTGTATGTGACTGTGTGTGTATTTATGTGTGTGTGTGTGTGTGTGTGTATGTATGTATGTGACTGTGTGTGTATTTATATGTGTGTGTATGTGACTGTGTGTGTATGTGTGTATGTGTGTATGTATGTATGTGACTGTGTGTGTATTTATGTGTGTGTGTATGTGTGTATGTATGTGACTGTGTGTGTATTTATGCATGTATGTGTGTATGTGTGTGTGTATGTGACTGTGTGTGTATTTATGTGTGTATGTATGTGACTGTGTGTGTATTTGTGTGTGTATTTATGCATGTATGTGTGTATGTGTGTGTGTATGTGACTGTGTGTGTATTTATGTGTGTATGTGTGTATGTATGTGACTGTGTGTGTATTTATGTGTGTATGTGTGTATGTATGTATGTGACTGTGTGTGTATTTATGTGTGTGTGTATATGTGTGTATGTATGTGACTGTGTGTGTATTTATGTGTGTATGTATGTATGTATGTGACTGTGTGTGTATTTATGTGTGTGTGTGTGTGTGTATGTGTGTATGTATGTGACTGTGTGTGTATTTATGCATGTATGTGTGTATGTGTGTGTGTATGTGACTGTGTGTGTATTTATGTGTGTGTGTGTGTGTTTGTGGAACCAGCAAATTACAGACCTTGTTACTACAGCATGTGGGGGGGGGGGGGCAGAGGGTTAACAGTGTCACTATACAGTACCCCTATATACAGTACGAGGGGGCTGGACCATGTCACAGACTACTGTGGTCACTTTATAAAGTACTGGGGCGGGTAGGGTCAGGCCAGCCATCTCACCGTCAGATTACAGACTGTGTCACTAACTCACTATATACAGTACTAGTGGGTTAAACAGTGTCACTATATACAGTAATATGGGGTCAGACCATCTCACAGACTGTGGGCAAAGGGTACCTCCTTTTGTAGACATGTAATCTGATTCACCTTGTATCTGGTCTAGTAGCGGGAGCGAGCTACATTCATTTTAATGGTGCGACCAGTCAAACTGTGACTAGACAGTGTTGCAGCGATGCGCTGTGTAAAAACCAGACCTGCTTAATAGAGCAAGGAGCAGCGTTCTGGTAAAATTAGGTTTTTACATACAATTTCTCTGAAATAATTAAAAGTATAAATGTGGCGGTAAGCTAATGTTATATAATTCCAATCAGCCAATAGAATGCAAGCTCAATCCTATTGGCTAATTGCATCAGCCAATAGGATTTTTTCAACTTTAATTCCGATTGGCTGATTGGCCAATCGGAATTCAAGGGACGCCATCTTGGATGACGTCCCTTAAAGGAACCTTCATTCTTCAGTAGCCGTTCCGCGTTGGAAAGATGAAGATAGAAGATGCCATCTGGATGAAGACTTTTGCCCACCTGGAGGACCAATTCTTGCCGCTTGGATGAAGACTTCTCCCGGTTTCATTGAGGATGGATGTCCGGTTTTCAAAAACTGTAAGTGGATCTTCGGGGGTTAGTGTTAGGTTTTTTAAGGGTTTATTGGGTGGGTTTTATTTTTAGCTTATGGTTTGGGCTGAAAAAGAGCTAAATGCCCTTTTAAGGGCAATGCCCATCCAAATGCCATTTTCAGGGCAATGGGGAGCTTAGGTTTTGTTACATAGGATTTTATTTGGGGGGTTTGGTTGTGTGGGTGGTGGGTTTTACTGTTGGTGGGTTGTTTGTATTTTTTTTACAGGTAAAAGAGCTGATTTCTTTGGGGCAATGCCCCGCAAAAGTCCCTTTTAAGGGCTATTGGCATTTTAGTTTAGGTTAGTTTTTTTTTTATTTTGATAGGGCTATTAGATTAGGTGTAATTAGTTTAAATATTTGATCATTTCTTTTTTATTTTGTGTAATTTAGTGTTTGTTTGTATTTGTAATTTAGTTAATTGTATTAAATTACAATTGATTTAATTGTAGTGTAATGTTAGGTATTTAGTGTAAGACAGGTTTTTATTTTACAGGTAAGTTTGTATTTATTTAACTAGGTAGTTAGTAAATAGTTAATAACTATTTACTAACTAGACTACCTAGTTAAAATAAATACAAACTTAGCTGTGAAAAAAAATTAAAACCTAAGATAGCTACAATATAACTATTAGTTATATTGTAGCTAGCTTAGGTTTTATTTCACAGATAAGTATTTAGTTTTAAATAGGAATTATTAAGTCAATAATTGTAAGTTTAATTTAGGTCTATTTTAATTATGTTAAAGTTAGTGGGTTTTAGGGTTAGGGTTAGACTTAGGGTTAGGTTTAAGGGTTAATAGCTTTAGTATAGTGGCAGCAATTTTGGGGGCAGCGGATTAGGGGTTAATAACAGTAATGTAGGTTGCAGTGATGTTAGGAACAGCAGATTAGGGGTTAATAATATTTAACTAGTGTTTGCGATGCGGGAGTGCGGCGGTTTAGGGGTTAATATGTTTATTATAGTGACGGCGATGTCGGGAGCGGCAGATTAGGGGTTAATTATTTTATTTTAGTGTTTGCGATGCGGGAGGGCCTCGGTTTAGGGGGAATAGGTAGTTTATGGGTGTTAGTGTACTTTTTAGCACTTTAGTTATGTGTTTTATGTTACGGCTTTGTAACATAAAAGCCATAACTACTGACTTTCAGTTTATGGAACGGATCTTGACGGTATAGGCTGTACCGCTCACTTTTTGGCCGGACAGGCAAACTCGTAGTACCGGTGCTATGGAAGTCTCATTGAAAAAAGGACTTTTTGAAAGCTGCGGTAGTTACGTTGCATTATGGCCAAAAAGTGTGCGGTACAGATATACCTGCAAGACTCGTAATAGCAGCAGTAGTGAAAAAACAGTGTTATCAGGCTTTTTCACTCATAACGCAAAACTCGTAATCTAGCCGTATTTGCTTAAAGGGTCCTGAAATTAACTCAACTGTATAGCCAATTAGGGGTTGAGTATGCGCATAGCTGCCAATATTCAGCTCAAGTTTGGCAGTATGCTCAGCATTTTATTATTGCTATTTCCCTTTTAGAATAGATTATCAGCAAAAAGTAAATGAATTTGCCTTTATGGTTCACAATACCTGCCACCCTCTATGTACAGTAAGGCTGCATGAGTGCATATTCTCTGTCATGTAATAACCAAAGGGATGACAGTCACAGAGAAGAAGCTCCTCTTGATGTTGCCTGTTGATGCCTGTGAATGTCTGGGGTGCATTTGCATAAGCCTGTGGATGTTTGTGGGTGTTGTTTATCTCCAAAAGGGTAGTTTATGTGTGATGTTAAATTCTCAAATGCCTGTTATTTTTAATGCTGATATGTAATAACTTTTTTATTTTTTATTTAAAGGGACACTGAACCCAAAATTTGTCTTTCGTGATTCAGATAGAGCATGCAATTTTAAACAACTTTCTAATTTACTCCTATTATCCAATTTTCTTCATTCTCTTGGTATGTTTATTTGAAAAGCAAGAATGTTAGTCTAGATGCCGGCCCATTTTTGGTGAACAAACTGGGTTGTCCTTGCTGATTAGACAGCACCAATAAACAAGTGCTGTCCATTGTCCTGAAACAAACATTTGCTGGCTCCTTAGCTTAGATGCCTTCTTTTTCAAATAAAGATAGCAAGAGAACGAAGAAAAATTGATAATAGAAGTAAATTAGAAAGTTGCTTAAAATTGCATGCTCTATCTGAATCATGAAAGAAAAAAATTTGGTTCAGTATCCCTTTAAATCTGAACTTCAATAGCTTTAGTTTTTTTAATTATTATTTATTATTATCATATTTCACTAGTTTACTAATTTATCAATTGATTTACAAAATACAGTGACATAAGAAACTATGGCCAGATTACAAGTTTTGCGTTAGAAGCTGTGCGGTGCAAGCAGTTTTTTTCTCACTGCTCACCTGCAGCGCTGGTATTACGGGTTTTTACAAACCCAGCATTAAAAGGTAAGAAGTGAGCGTTGAATTGTGCTCCTTACCGTACTCCAATACCAGCACTGCATAAGTCAGCCGTGAGCTGGTCGTACGTGCTCGTGCATGATTTCCCTATAGACATCAATGGGGAGAGCCAGCTGAGAAAAAGTCTAACACCAGCAAAAAAGCAGCGTAAAACTCAGTAACGCAGCCCCATTGATTTCTATGGGGAAACACATTTTATGTTTACACCTAGCACCCTAACATGAACCCAGAGTCTAAACACCCCTAATCTTACACTTATTAACCCCTAATCTGCTGCCCCCGACATCGCCGACACCTACATTATATTTATTAACCCCTAATCTGCCGCCCCTAACATCGCCGCCACCTACATTATATTTATTAACCCCTAATCTGCCGTCCCCAACGTCACTGTCACTATTCTAAATTTATCAACCCCTAAACCTAAGTCTAACCCTAACCCTAACACCCCCTAACTTAAATATAATTAAAATAAATCTAAATAAAATTACTATAATTAACTAAATTATTCCTATTTAAAACTAAATACTTACCTATAAAATAAACCCTAAGCTAGCTACAATATAACTAATAGTTACATTGTAGCTATCTTAGGGTTTATTTTTATTTTACAGGCAAGTTTATATTTATTTTAACTAGGTAGAATAGTTATTAAATAGTTATTAACTATTTAATAACTACCTAGCTAAAATAAAGACAAATTTACCTGTAAAATAAAACCTAACCTAAGTTACACTAACACCTAACACTGCACTACAATTAAATAAATTAACTAAATTAAATACAATTAAATAAATTAAATTAGCTAAATCACAAAAAACTATATTACAGAAAATAAAAAAAAATTACAGATCTTTAAACTAATTACACCTAATCTAATAGCCCTATCAAAATAAAAAAGCTCCTCCAAAATAAAACAAAACCCTAGCCTAAACTAAACTATCAATAGCCCTTAAAAGGGCCTTTTGCGGGGCATTGTCCCAAAGAAATCAGCTCTTTTACCTGTAGAAAAAAATACATACAAACAACCCCCCCAACAGTAAACCCCACCACCCACACAAACAACCCCCCAAATAAAAAGCTAACTAAAAAAACCTAAGCTCACCATTGCCCTGAAAAGGGCATTTGGATGGGTATTGCCCTTAAAAGAGCATTTAGCTCTTTTGCAGGCCCAAAGTCCCTAACCTAAAAAATAAACCCACCCAATACACCCTTAAAAAATCCTAACACTAACCCCCGAAGATTCACTTACCGGGAGAAGTCTTCATCCAAGCGGCAAGATGTCCTCAACGAAGCCGGCAGAAGTGGTCCTATCAGCCAATCGGAATTTAAGGGACGCCATCTTGGATGACGTCACTTAAAGTGATATTCATTTGGAAGAAGACGTCGTTTGAAGAGGATGCTCTGCGCCGGATGTCTTGAAGATGGAGCCTCTCTGTGTCGGCTTCGTTGAGGACATCTTGCCGCTTGGATGAAGACTTCTCCCGGCAAGTGAATCTTCAGGGGTTAGTGCTAGGATTTTTTTAAGGGTGTATTGGGTGGGTTTATTTTTATGTTAGGGACTTTGGGCCTGCAAAAGAGCTAAATGCCCTTTTAAGGGCAATGCCCATCCAAATGCCCTTTTCAGGGCAATGGGGAGCTTAAGTTTTTTTAGTTAGCTTTTTATTTGGGGGGTTGTTTGTGTGGGTGGTGGGTTTTACTGTTGGGGGGTTGTTTGTATTTTTTTTTTACAGGTAAAAGAGCTGATTTATTTGGGGTAATGCCCCGCAAGTCCCTTTTAAGGGCTATTGATAGTTTAGTTTAGGCTAGGGTTTTTTATTTTGGGGTGGCTTTTTTTATTTTGATAGGGCTATTAGGTGTAATTAGTTTAAAGATCTCTCATTTGTTTTTTATTTTCTGTAATTTAGTGGGGGGGGGGTTGTGATTTAGCTAATTTAATTTATTTAATTGTATTTAATTTAGTTAATTTATTTAATTGTAGTGTAGAGTTAGGTGTTAGTGTAACTTAGGTTAGGTTTTATTTTACAGGTAAATTTGTCTTTATTTTAGCTAGGTAGTTATTAAATAGTTAATAACTATTTAATAACTATTCTACCTAGTTAAAATAAATATAAACTTGCCTGTAAAATTAAAATAAACCCTAAGATAGCTACAATGTAACTACTAGTTATATTGTAGCTAGCTTAGGGTTTATTTTATAGGTAAGTATTTAGTTATAAATAGGAATAATTTAGTTAATTATAGTAATTTTATTTAGATTTATTTAAGTTATATTTAAGTTAGGGGGTGTTAGGGTTAGGGTTAGACTTAAATTTAGGGGTTAATACAATTAATATAGTGGCGGCGACGTTGGGGACAGCAAATTAGGGCTTAATAAAGTAGGTAGGTGTCGGCGATGTTGGGGGCGGCAGATTAGGGGTTAATAAATATAATGTAGGTTGCGGCGATGTTAGGGATGGAAGATTAGGGGTTAATATTATTTAACTAGTGTTTGCGAGGCAGGAGTGCGGCGGTTTAGGGTTTAATATGTTTATTTTAGTGGCGGCGATGTCCAGAGCGGCAGATTAGGGGTTAAAATTCTTATTTTAGTATTTGCAATGCAGGAGGGCCTCGGTTTAGGGGTTAATAGGTAGTTTATGGGTGTTAGTGTACTTTTTAGCACTTTAGTTATGAGTTTTATGCTACAGCGTTGTACCATAAAACTCATAACTACTGACTTTAGAATGCGTTAGGGATCTTGGAGGTAGAGGGTGTACTGCTCACTTTTTGGCCTCCCAGGACAGACTCGTAATACTGGCACTATGGAGGTCCCATAGATATAAGGGTTTACGAAGTTTACGTAAGCCGTTTTGTGGTAAGGCCAAAAAAGTGTGCAGTGCCCCTAGACCTGTAAGACTCGTAATAGCAGCGGTAGTGAAAAAGCAGCGTTAGGACTTGTTAACGCTGCTTTTTAATCCCAAACGCACAACTCGTAATCTAGCCGATAGTATCTTACATTTGTCAGTTTTGGGGGAAGGTGAAATAACAAAAGTAGGGCGGGGGAGTGGGCCGCTCTTCCTTAAAATGCTCAGTCTCAAATAATTACAGTGGGTTAATGGGCCATTCTACTGCAAAATTATTATTTTTTTATCTTTAAACAAGGGATTTATCATTTTTTTTGCATGTGTTGGAAGAAGCGCATGAATAGCAAGTTAAAAGTAAACGTGTTCTATAAAGCGCAATTAAATTTAATCTAGCTCTGGTTAACTTGCACAAAAAACATTAAAAATTATTTTAAAAAATGTTTAAAATGTAATAAAAAGTTATAAGGGCTCAAAGATATGAGGTCTCCAGGTATTAAAAAAATTGACTGCAAAGGGCTTTAACATAGAGATACAGACATACAATATGTCTAAATATGTATAATTATGTATATACAGTATATATATATATATGTGTGTGTGTGTGTTTATATGTGTGTACATATGTATTTATTTATTATTTATATGTGTATATGTCTATTTACAACCATATATACACATATATACACATAAATACATATGTATACATATATAGACATGTGTATAGGTGCATCGGAGCCCTTTGCCATCAAGATGCTAAAAATATATAAAAGAATATTTCTGCAATATTCATTTTTAAAGGTTTATTTTCATAAGGATTTCAAGCATGATACATGTACAGAATATAACATGTACATATGACATTTTTAAATATTGAATCTTTTTTTTTTAAATTTACTGTCCCTATTTAGGTTAGGGGGGTGGCGCCTATCTGAGCTCCAAAATGGACATGTGAGCTCCTCGCTCCATGCAGTATACTTATAAAAAGGTGGGAATTGTTCCCACTATGGATTAAGAATAACTGAAACACAAGCTTGGTTTTGAATGTAAGCAGAGGAGGTAATTTTTATGTGAATTTGGCATATCTCAGGGAGCCTGGAGGGGTGTGACAAAACTGAGGCCTAATCTCTCACTGTAGCCTACGGAACCAACCACGTTGCACATGCAAGGGAGATCCCAGCAGCTATTGCTTATCGCTTGAGATACTAACCACGGCATATCCGCGATAGGCTGGAGTCTGGAGAGGAATGAGAGAAAGTGTTGTGCCCAGGATCTAGCTGCAGGTATGTAGATATTGTGCTAGCGACGGTTGAAGTGAGGGAGCCTACATAACACCTCACAATCTCACAGCTGCAACAGTAGTCACAAGTTGCACGATCACCAACATCTGCAATACCCTTTGATTTGACACTGGAAAAACACAGTGAGTAATACAGGGTTGTGAAATACTATATCATGGTGTCACCCCTTAATCTGGGAGGTTAATTATTTTCTGAAGTCTCTTGTAAATTGGTATATGTGATGGCAATTATCATAAGATATACAGTATATATTACCAGTACAAAATAACTAGAGTTAACAAAAGTCACAGAAAATCATGAACTCTTAGACCCTGACACTGAGGTACACATTCTATAAAGAAACATGAAGGAAAGAGGCTGCGATGACCACATAAAGCTTGTCTGCTGCTGAAAATTAGGGAAGGGAGAAGTTTGTATTATAACTAGACATGTGCACACCGGAAAATTTTGTTTTGTTTTGTATTGATTCAGTATTTTTTTATTTTGTTTTGGATGCATTTTGATCTATTCGTTATATCATTCATTAATTTTGGATGCATTCAGATTGATTTGTTATAGCGGTCATTCGTTTCGGATGCATTCTGAAATTTGGAAGCCCGGTATGTTCGGATTCATTCATCCGAATCTCCGAATCACCCAATTTTCGTCCGAATTTTGATTCGGAACAAAACGAATAGCACATGTCTAATTATAACAGATGAAGAAACAAAAAGCAAACACTATAGTTATACACATTTGTATTATTACTGATAACTGATTTCATAACAGTTTAATAGGAACATACCACTGAAATGTATCCCATCACTGCAGACTTCTAATATTTCCTCTATCATCTACTGTATGTGCTAGGGATACATTCTACTCTAATAATGTCTTCCAAAAAAGTAACTAAACTAGACAAAACTTATAAACCTACTCCCATAGACTCCTACTTAAAACCCTCCAAGGGAAACATACTAAAGGAAAACATGAAGACTGAGTTACTAGAAGAAGGGGAGTCAGCACATTGCTCACAAAAGTCTCAAGCAGGTCTCACACCTGCAAGGAAAGCTGATCTTCAAACCCCGGTTTCTCAACAGGACATAGGTACTTATTTTGAAAAACTATGGGATAAAATTGATAACCTACATACTACAGTTACTACGAGTTTAGCAGAGATTAAGCATGATATGGGGGGAAGGGGGGTTGGGGAACAACTGGAAAGTTACCAAGATATACTGGTTGAGGATGTTTGCTAAATATATCTCCTCTCACCATCAGTTACTATTAGACCTCCAAGAAAAGATGGAGGACATGGAAAATAGAAATTGTAGAAGCAACATATGACTCAAGGGGATCCCAGAAACAGTAACCATTGAAGGACTGTTTCCTTATTTACAACAATTGTTTTGCTCCATTACAGGGGACAACAACGAGATGGAATACCAAATTGAAAGAGCACATAGGGTTCTGAGAGCTAGACCAAGAGATGACCTTCCTCGAAGAGATATCATTGTTCAGCTGCTTAGGTTTCCTGACAAAGAAACAATACTGATGGCAGCTAGACAAAATCTCACCTTCAAGTTCCAAGGTAACGTTATCTAGTTTTATCAGGACCTGTGTATTAGAACACTCCGACAAAGGCAAATCTTACATCCACTCTCCTTCCTCTTAAGGAAAAATAAGATCCTCTATCGCTGGGGCTTTCCCTTCGGTCTCCACGTGGTAAATTAGAAAAACTATTACTATCAAGTCTGAACAAGAAATTTCAGAGATCTGCAAATTCCTTGATCTGGAAGCACCGGATGTACAACTGAAACAAACCTCATCTCATGGATCCAAGTCTTTAGAACTGCAAATTTCTTCTCCAAAATCCAAATGGTCTAAGGTCACCAAGAAAAGATTTAAAACCTGAAAAGAAACTATCAACTAATCTGTGAGTGATGAATGTTACTTATTTGAATAACTATAACACTGCACTTCTTGGTAGACAAAAGGGATAATTACTAACTATAAGTTATGTTTCCACCTACATTAGATTTAAGAGACAATATGTTATACCTATTTACCTGCACTAAATTTGTAACTTCATATAATTTCAATTTTCTATTTGTTGTTTTATGTTACTCTAGTTTTTATTGGTTACGTATTCTATAGGTGGTTCATTTTTCATTCTAAAAAGTTTATATATCACTGTAATGTCAATACTTGCCCATCTATTTTTCAAAAATGTGTATTAACAGTTGTGAGATGTATAGCTCAAAAAGGTTTTAGGAAACAACATATAAACTGATATTAACTTTGTTGAACAAAGCTTTCTTTCATGTATTATAGGGGTGAGCTTGTGCTATTGAGTTTAGGGAAACAACGTGCTATCTACCTTACAACTCAATTTGACAAACACAATAAGTAATGGCTCTTCCAACAATTAATTTAGAATCACACAATGTGATAGGCATTAATTCTGATCTTAAGATGCATACAGTCAGTAAGGCAAAACAACCATTTCTAGTACATGTGTGAATATACACTAGTTTGAATAGGTGAATATTGCTGTATACTTCAGGATTCACAACTAATGTTTCACCCTTTGGGTGTATAATTTCTTAATTATGTTTTAATGCATGTTTTTAATTTTATTTTATAATAAAAGTTATGTTTTATGTTTTCAACCCTGACTATAGGTACATATGTGGGATGAAATGATCTATGCATGTGATGTTTATAGTGTCCAAATATTGTTACTTTAGCTGCCTCTCCTTTGGAGTCAGTTGTGTGTATAAGTTACTTTTTTAGAATATGTGACACTATTCCCCTATGATGGATCATGAGTATCGGTTTTGGTACTAAAATAGATAACTGAAGGGGATTATGTTATAGGAGTAATATTAAACTGTATTCTAATCCTGCTAGTATACATACTTTTTTTGTACCACCTCAATATATCCCACTGTCTAACCATACTTACTGTGTTCTTCCATAGGCTTATTTATCCTGGGTTAGTTATTTAAAATAAATTAGCACTACTTATAGTGTACCCACCACTTTACTGAGAGCACTCTTCAGAGGGCTAGGTACAAGGCAAACAAAGATTTAAAAAAATTTGGGGGATGAATCCTCCCAACCACCATGGTTCTTCGGCCCATGCCTATGGGGTCGATGTATCAAGCTACGGCAGACAGGGGCATACAAATGTGCTCCTGTCCGCCACAGCTCACCTCTAGTGGACTGAATTCCACTGGCAGAATTTGTCATTGCACAAAAACGCAATTTTGCGCTCTTGTGCAACGCCGCCCCCTGCCCGTGCACAGCCAAACATGCGCGGGCAGGAGCTGTCAATCTCCCCAGTCGGACGAGACCGGGGAGATTGAAGTTTGCCACCTAAGAGATGGCGAAGAGTTAGGGAAGCAGTGGTCTAATGACCGCTGCTTCATAAATACTGACTGCAGGTTCTCTTGTGAAAACCTGCAGTCGTAGGGAAGCGAAGCCTTTGATACATTGATCCCTTATACATATGTTTAACCCTTAAAGTGCAAACCTTAGCATTTTCTGGGCCCTGGGCAGGATCAATTTGTGGGGCTCTTCTGCCCAGTGCCTTTATTCCCCTCCCTTGTATGCTATGCCCCTTGTAAAGTCCACCCTTTGCCAATATTCAGTGATACCTATATAAAGAATAACACAAAATATTAGACCTCCTGATACCATAAACACTTCTCATTAACTAAATACAACATATACATTGCACCATCTCATAAACTCGACGCTGACATTGCAGGGCCCCCCAAAGGTCGGAACCCTGGGCGGGTGTACTGAGTGTACTGAGCTGAACATGGCCAGTAAATAGCAGATACTCTTATATACTTCCATGAGCAGTGACCATGTGTGGCTCTGGAAAAGTAGTGCATTGGCAGTTAATGGTGTAAATATGTGTTTAATCCCTTTGTCTGTTAGTGCAATAATTTAGGATTACATGTGTATTTATAATCCATTTAGAATTATTTAATTGTCTCAGTTATATTTACATATTGGATTTAGTCTTGCATTACCATAGCTCATCCATTCTCTTCACTAATAATCATACTATTTTTATTCTGAAAGGATTATTATGCTTATTTGCATGCTATTGGTAAATAATACTAACTAGATGACTTTTTAAAATTATTTTTAAAACATTTATTTAAATCTGTGCAAGTTACACTTTGTATTACGTATATGGCTATTAAATATATATGCATGGGTAGAGTTCTGTACTCCCCAATACAGACGGACTATACAATAGCAATGGGGAGAAAC